>NC_056449.1:30351356-30361356 GCF_018296145.1 Oncorhynchus tshawytscha
CACTCAAAATTAAAGTGGAAAACCACACTACAGGCTGATCCAACTTTGATGTAATGTCCTTAAAACAAGTCAAAATGAGGCTCAGTAGTGTGTGTGGCCTCCACGTGCCTGTATGACCTCCCTACAACAGCTGGGCATGCTCCCCTGAGGGATCTCCTCCCAGACCTGGACTAAAGCATCCACCAACACCTGGACAGTCTGTGGTGCAGTGTTGCGTTGGTGGATGGAGCGAGATATCATGTCCCAGATGTGCTCAATTGGATTCAGGTCTGGGGAACGGGCGGGCCAGTCCATAGCATCAATGCCTTCCTCTTGCAGGAACTGCTGACACACTCCAGCCACATGAGGTCTAGCATTGTCTTGCATTAGGAGAAACCCAGGGCCAACTGCACCAGCATATGGTCCCACAAAGGGTCTGAGGATCTCATCTCGGTACATAATGGCAGTCAGGCTACCTCTGGCGAGCACATGGAGGGCTGTGCGGCCCCCCAAAGAAATGCCACCCCACACCATGACTGACCCACCGCCAAACCGGTCATGCTGCAGGCAGCAGAATGTTCTCCATGGCATCTCCAGACTCAGTCATGTCTGTCACATGTGCTCAGTGTGAACCTGATTTCATCTGTGAAGAGCACAGGGCGCCAGTGGCGAATTTGCCAATCTTGGTGTTCTCTGGCAAATGCCAAACGTCCTGCACGGTGTTGGGCTGTAAGCACAACCCCCACCTGTGGACGTCGTGCCCTCATACCACCCTCATGGAGTCTGTTTCTGACCGTTTGAGCAGACACATACACATTTGTAGTCTGCTGGAGGTCATTTTGCAGGGCTCTGGCAGTGCGCCTCCTGCTCCTCCTTGCACAAAGTCGGAGGTAGCGGTCCTGCTGCTGGGTGGTTGCCCTCCTACGGCCTCCTCCACGTCTCCTGATGTACTGGCCTGTCTCCTGGTAGCGCCTCCATGCTCTGGACACTACGCTGACAGACACAGTAAACCTTCTTGTCACAGCTCGCATTGATGTGCCATCCTGGATGAGCTGCACTACCTGAGCCACTTGTGTGGGTTGTAGACTCCGTCAAATGCTACCACTAGAGTGAAAGCACAGCCAGCATTCAAGTGACAAATCATCAGCCAGGAAGCATAGGAACTGAGAAGTGGTCTGTGTTCATCACCTGCAGAACCACTCCTTTATTGGGGGTGTCTTGCTAATTGCCTATAATTTCCACCTGTTGTCTATTCCATTTGCACAACAGCATGTGAAATTTATTGTCAACCAGTGTTGCTTCCTCAGACGTGTGATTGACTTGGAGTTACATTGTGTTGTTTAAGTGTTCCCTTTAATTTTTTGAGCAGTGTACAAACAGGACTCTCCAGGATCACAGCTCCAGCTGTATATAACATATAAACAGGTCTCTCCAGGATCACAACTCCAGCTGTATATAATATATAAACATATCAGCTATCTGAAACCAGATGAACCACTAAACACTATAACGTTAGTAGATGGTGTTTGTGGACATACCAGGTACTGTGATGTGGACAGCATTGCTGTGTTCTCCAGACCCAGACAGACACCAGTACACCCCACTGTCAGATGGTATTAGTGACACGTTGCATGAAGACCCTTGTTGTTTTCCCCAGTCAGTATTACACTCTGAAAGGATTCCTCTCGATGTGTTCCTCACCACTCTCCATTCAGCAGAGTTCCCCTGAACCTCACAGCTCAGAGAGACAGACTCATATTCAGAGAACTGACATCTGTCAGGACTGACACTCAGAGAGGCTGGAGGAGAGCGATCTGAGAGATGGCGAGAGAGAAGCGAGATAAAATGTGATTATATAAAGTAAAGAAGGCCATGCCAAGATGAGCTCCTGAGTCTTTCTGCATTTAACAAAATATATAGTTTGTTTTATTTTCCCTTTGATTTGTTCTACCAGTCTATGTGAGACCCTTTGATTTGTTCTACCAGTCAACACCAGATTCAATATGAGACCCTTTGATGTGTTCTACCAGTCTACACCAGATTCAATATGAGACCCTTTGATTTGTTCTGCCAGGCTACACCAGATTCAATATGAGACCCTTTGATTTGTTCTACCAGTCAACACCAGATAGTTTCTGACTTCAGGATCACAGCTCCAGCTGTATATAATATATAAACATAACATCAGCTATCTGAAACGAGATGAACCACTAAACACTATAATGTTAGTAGATGGTGTTTGTGGACATACCATGTACTGTGATGTTGACAGCATTGCTGTGTTCTCCAGACCCAGACTCACACCAGTACATTCCACTGTCTGATAGTATTAGTGACACTATGCATGAAGACCCTTGTTGTTTTCCCCAGTCAGTATTACACTCTGAAAGGATTCCTCTCTCTGTGTTCCTCACCACTCTCCATCCAGCAGAGTTCCCCTGAACCTCACAGCTCAGAGAGACAGACTCATATTCAGAGAACTGAGATCTGTCAGGATGGATGCTCAGAGAGGCTGGAAGAGAAAGAGAAGGCCATGAGAAGATAAGCTCCTGAATCTTTCAGCATTTTTTTTGAAAAAGATAGTTTAAGTTCGATAAACTTCCATTTTTTTTTTTACAAGGACATATACAGGATATTACCTTCCACAACATCCTTTACTCCAAATGAAAACACGAACCCTACGACCTGATTTTGGACAAAATACCTGGAATTATTCTGGAAGGACTCTTACTGCCAGGGACTCTTACTGCCATAAAGCAAAGCAGTTCGACACAGAGTTACACATGGAATAAACAAACTGTCACAACTTCCTCCAAAGTTGGTCCCTCTCGTCGGGCGACGTTCGGCGGTCAACGTCACCGGTTTTCTAGTCGCCACGATCCACTTTTCACTTTCCTTTTTTTCCCTTCATTGTACACACCTGGTTTCCATTCCCATAATTATATGTTCCTTATTTAACCCTCTGGTTCCCCCATGGTTTTGTGTGTGTTTGTTTGTTGTAATTTGGTCTGTATTTGTAAGCTAGATTTTTTTTCCTTCTTGGAATATTTCTTGTTTTGAATAAAGTTGCATGAATTACTCATCTGTGTCCTGCGCCTGACTCCGCCTTACCTGCTGCACGTAAACGCCTGACAGAAACACGCACCACAAAAATGGAGTCAGCAGGTGCACACAGCCCTCCTTTGTTAATAGAGGAGCGTGTCTAGCATCACGCTACCATGTTGCATAGTCTCGGCACAGCCATGGATCGCATGCTGCAAATTGTCAGATGCGGAAAGCTGAGGATGGGGTGGATTGAGACACAGCCAATGCAAAAAAAACTGATCTCTATTAAACTGACAGATTTAGATTTTTGCATTATGTTGCGTCAATAGACTCTAGGGGGTTAATTAATAAGACAAAGGGTTCTACCTCGAATCTTTAACATCCTAAGAACCATTTTTGGAAGGAAGGGTTCTTTGAAAGGCAAGAAACATTCTACATAGAACCATATCTAATCAATAGTTCTAATAAACAGTTGGATTTATTTATTGAGATGTTTATGGTAGTCTCAGTATTCAACCTTCCCTACCCTGGCAGTCATTCTGAATGCCGGTAATTAACACTTCCACTTGTTGGATATCCTAACTCTGGCTGGATTCCATTAGGATTTACACTTTGCAAGCCAGCATAATGTGGCTTGCAGGCCTAATGTGGCCTGTAAACCAGGAGTTTTCCTAACTACACTGTGTTAGGGTAAAACGAGGCCCTCAAAGAAAGGCCTTATGATATACATACAGCATGTCATATATTGTCATAAGTAATTATATTTTAAAGGCTAATAAGGCTAGTGGAACCGTTCATAGAGGGTTCTAGGTAGAACCAAAAAACAGGGGGCTCCTTGAAGAGCCCTACATAAAGGGTTCTAGATAGAACCCCCTGTAATGGGTTCTACCTGGCACCAAAAAGGGCTCCCCTATGGGGACAAACAGAAGAACCCTGGAATCGACCATGATGCCTCGGCTATTTTTTAAAGCGTAGCAATTCGACACATACAACACAGAGTTACACATGGAATAAACAAAAACATACAGTCAATAATACAGTAGAACAAAAGAAAACAAAAAGTCTATATACAGTGAGTGCAAATGAGGCAAGTTAAGGAAATAAATAGGCCATGGTGGCAAAGTAATTACAACATTGCAATTAAACACTGGAATAGTAGATCGGCAGAAGATGAATGTGCAGGTAGAGATACTGAGGTGCAAAGGAGCAAAATAAATACCAGTATGGGGATAAGGTAGGTAGATAGATGGGGTGTTTACAGATGGGCTATGTACAGGTGCAGTGATCTGTAAGCTGCTTTGACAGCTCGTGCTTAAAGCTAGTGAGGGAGATGTGAGTCTCCAGCTTCAGAGGCCTCAATCATGAGTGATCGAAGCCGAACATACTGCATACTATTAAGAAATGCTATACTGTAGTTGGAAGGAAAGTAGTGTAGAAACCTACCAGAAAACTATTAGCCAACAACACATGCAATGCCTTTTAGACAACTGGACAAAATGATTTCCCTGCAATAGTGAAAATGCTTCATTCTAGAGCTAGTGGACTCCTGATATCTCCAGGAGTGGTTCTAGAGCTAGAGGACTCCTGAAATCTCCAGGAGTGGTTCTAGAGCTAGAGGACTCCTGATATCTCCAGGAGTGGTTCTAGAGCTAGAGGACTCCTGATATCTCCAGGAGTGGTTCTAGAGCTAGAGGACTCCTGATATCTCCAGGAGTGGTTCTAGAGCTAGAGGACTCCTGATATCTCCAGGAGTGGTTCTAGAGCTAGAGGACTCATGATATCTTCAGGAGTGGATCTAGAGGACTCCTGATATCTCCAGGAGTGATAAGTATAATTTTTGTCTTTATCTTTTGTTGACTAGTAATGTTTTTTTGCTAGCTAGAGTCATCTGCAGTACCAGTCAAAAGTTGACACACCTATTCATTCAAGAGTTTTTCTTTATTTAGATTTTTTTACTACTTTCTACATTGTAGAATAAGAGTGAAGACATAAAAACGATGAAATAACACATAAGGAATCATGTCGTAACCAAAAAAATATATATAATTTTTAGATTATTCAAAATAGCCACCCTTTGCCTTGATGACACTTTGGACACTCTTGGCATTCTCTCAACCATCTTCATTAGGTAGTCACCTGGAATGCATTTCAATTAATTTACCTTCCTAAAAGTTAACTTATTTCCTTTTAATGCGTTTAAGTGAATCAGTTGTGTTGTGACAAGGTAGGGGTGGTATACAGAGAGAGCCCTATTTGGTCAAGTCCATATTATGGCAAGAACAGCTCAAATAAGCAAAGAGAAACAACAGTCCATCATTACAGACATGAAGGTCAGTGTAACGGTTTTCGAGTGGTGATGAAGGAGAGTCGGACCAAACTGCAGCGTGTCGATTGAGATTCATGTTTAATCAAACAAAGAAACACGAACACTACACAAAACAATAAACGTAATCGAAACCGAAACAGCCTATCTAGTGCAAACTAACCGAGAGTACACATAGGACACTAAGGACAATCACCCACGACAAACTCAAAGAATATGGCTGCCTAATATGGTTCCCAATCAGAGACAACGATAAGCACCTGCCTCTGATTGAGAACCACTCCAGACAACCATAGACTTTGCTAGATAACCCACTAAGCTACAATCCCAATACCACCACCAAAACCCCAAGACAAACACACCACAATTACAAAAACCCCATGCCACACCCTGGCCTGACCAAATACATAAAGATAAACACAAAATACTTTGACCAGGGCGTGACAGAACCCCCCCCCCTAAGGTGCGGACTCCCGAACGCACCTCAAAACAATAGGGAGGGTCCGGGTGAACGTCTGTCCATGGTGGCGGCTCCGGCGCGGGACGTGGACCCCACTCAGTTAATGTCTTAGTCCCCTCTCCCTTCGTCCCTGGATAGTCCACCCTTGCCGCCGACCATGGCCTAGTAGTCCTCACCCAGAACCCCACTGGACTGAGGAGTAGATCGGGACTGAAGGACAGCTCGGGACTGAGGCAGCTCGGGACTGAGGGGAAGCTCGGGAGTGAGAGGAAGCTCGGGAGTGAGAGGAAGCTCGGAAGAGTCTGGTTGACTGGCAGATCTGGAAGAGTCTGGTTGACTGGCAGATCTGGAAGAGTCTGGTTGACTGGCAGATCTGGAAGAGTCTGGTTGACTGGCAGATCTGGAAGAGTCTGGTTGACTGGCAGATCTGGAAGAGTCTGGCTGACTGGCAGATCTGGAAGAGTCTGGCTGACTGGCAGATCTGGAAGAGTCTGGCTGACTGGCAGATCTGGAAGAGTCTGGCTGACTGGCAGATCTGGAAGAGTCTGGCTGACTGGCAGATCTGGAAGAGTCTGGCTGACTGGCAGAGCTGGGCAGACCGGCGGCGCTGGGCAGACCGGCGGCGCTGGGCAGACCGGCGGCGCTGGGCAGACCGACGGCGCCGGGCAGACCGACGACGCCGGGCAGACTGGCGACGCCGGGCAGACTGGCGACGCCGGGCAGACTGGCGACGCCGGGCAGACTGGCGACGCCGGGCAGACTGGCGACGCCGGGCAGACTGGCGGCGCTGGGCAGACTGGCGGTGCTGGGCCGACTGGCGATGCTGGGCAGACTGACGGCGCTGGGCAGACTGGCGGCGCTGGGCAGACTGGCGGCGCTGGGCCGACTGGCGATGCTGGGCAGACTGACGGCGCTGGGCAGACTGGCGACGCTGGGCTGACTGGGGGCACTGGCGGTGCTGGGCAGACTGGCGGCACTAGCTGCTCCATATAGGCTGACAGCTCTGGCGGCTTCTTACAGACTGACCGCTCTGGCGGCTCCGTGCTGACTGGCAGCTCCTTGCAGACTGGCAGCTCCTTACAGACTGACAGCTCTGTGCAGACTGACAGCTCCGTGCAGACTGACAGCTCCGTGCAGACTGGTAGCTCCTTGCAGACTGGCAGCTCCATGTAGACTGGCTGCTTCATGCAGACTGGCAGCTCGGGCTGCTTCATGTAGACTGACAGCTCTGGCTGCTCCATGCAGACTGACATCTCTGGCTGCTCCATGCAGACTGACAGCTCTGGCTGCTCCATGCAGACTGACTGCTTCATGCAGACTGACTGCTCCATGCAGACTGACAGCTCTGGCTGCTCCATGCAGACTGACAGCTCTGGCTGCTCCATGCAGACTGACATCTCTGGCTGCTCCATGCAGACTGACTGCTTCATGCAGACTGACTGCTTCATGCAGACTGACAGCTCTGGCTGCTTCATGCAGACTGGCAGCTCTGGCTGCGCTGAACAGGCAGGAGACTCCGGCAGCGCTGTAGAGGAGGAAGGCTCTGGCTGCGCTGAACAGGCGGGAGACTCCTGCAGCGCTGTGTCGGAGGAAGGCTCTGGCTGCGCTGAACAGGCGGGAGACTCCGGCAGCGCTGGAGATGAGGAAAGCTCTAACAGCGCTAGATAGGCGGGAGACTCCGGCAGCGCAGGAGAGGAGAAAGGCTCCGACAGCGCTGGAGAGGCGAGGCGCACTGTAGGCCTGATGCGTGGTGCTGGTGGTACTGGACCGAGGACACGCACAGGAAGCCTGGTGCGGGGAGCTGCTACCGGAGGGCTGAGGTGTGGAGGTGGTACTGGATAGACCGGACCGTGCAGGCGCACTGGAGCTCTTGAGCACCGAGCCTGCCCAACCTTACCTGGTTGAATGCTCTCGGTCGCCCTGCCAGTGCGGCGAGGTGGAATAGCCCGCACTGGGCTATGCAGGCGAACCGGAGACACCGAGCGCAAGGCTGGTGCCATGTAAGCCGGCCCAAGGAGACGCACTGGGGACCAGATGCGTAGAGCTGGCTTCATGGCATTTGGCTCGACGCTCAATCTAGCCCGGCCGATACGCGGAGCTGGAATATACCGAACCGGGCTGTGCACCTGCACTGGAGACACCGTGCGCTCCACAGCATAACACGGTGCCTGCCCGGTCTCTCCAGCCCCCCGGTAAGCACAGGGAGTTTGCGCAGGTCTCCTACCTGGCATAGCCATACTCCCTGTAAGCCCCCCAAGAAATTTTTGGGGCTGACTCTCGGGCTTCCATCCGCTCTGCCGTGCTAGCTCCTCATAATGCCGCCTCTCTGCTTTTGCTGCCTCCAGCTCGGCTTTGGGGCGACAATAATCTCCAGGCTGATTCCAGGGTCCTTTACCGTCCAATTCCTCCTCCCATGTCCATTTCTCCAGGTGGTGCAACCTCTCCCACTGTAGCTGCTGCTGCTCCTGCTGCTGCTGCCTCTGTTGCCTCTTCTCCTGTTGCACCTTTGGGCGGCTACACTCCCCTGGTTTAGCCCAGGGTCCTCTCCCGTCGAGGATTTCCTCCCATGTCCAGAAATCCTTATTTAGCATCTCCTTTTTCGGCTTCTCCTGCCTGTTGACACGTCGCTTGGTCCGTTGGTGGTGGGTGATTCTGTAACGGTTTTCTAGTGGTGATGAAGGAGAGTCGGACCAAACTGCAGCGTGTCGATTGAGATTCATGTTTAATCAAACAAAGAAACACGAACACTACACAAAACAATAAACATAATCGAAATCGAAACAGCCTATCTAGTGCAAACTAACCGAGAGTACACATAGGACACTAAGGACAATCACCCACGACAAACTCAAAGAATATGGCTGCCTAAATATGGTTCCCAATCAGAGACAACGATAAGCACCTGCCTCTGATTGAGAACCACTCCAGACAGCCATAGACTTTGCTAGATAACCCACTAAGCTACAATCCCAATACCACCACCAAAACCCCAAGACAAACACACCACAATTACAAAAACCCCATGCCACACCCTGGCCTGACCAAATACATAAAGATAAACACAAAATACTTTGACCAGGGCGTGACAGTCAGTCAATCCCGAACATTTCTAGAACTTTGAAAGTTTCAGTGCAGTCTCAAAAACCATAAAGCACTATTATGAAACTGGCTATCATGAGGACCACCACAGGAAAGGAAGACCCAGAGTTACCTCTGCTGCAGAGGATAAGTACATTAGAGTTATCTGCCTCAGAAATTGCAGCCCAAATAAATTCTTCACAGAGTTCAAGAAAGACGCAACATCAACTGTTCAGAGGAGACTTTGTGAATCAGGTCTTCATGGGCGAATTGCTGCAAAGAAACCACTACGAAAGGACACCAATAAGAAGAAGACTTGATTGGGCCAAGAAACATGAGCAATGGCCATTAGACGGTGGCAGGGTAGCCTAGTGGTTAGAGCGTTGGACTCGTAACCAGAAGGTTGCAAGTTCAAATCCCTGAGCTGACAAGGTACAAATCTGTCGTTCTGCCCCTGAACAGGCAGTCATTGAAAATAAGAATGTGTTCTTAACTGACTTGCCTAGTAAAATCTGTCTTTTGGTCTGATGAGTCTGAATTTGAGATTATTGGTTCCAACTGCTGTGTCTTTGTGAGACGTAGAGTAGGTGAATGGATATCTAGGTGAAGCTGGTTGAGAGAATGCTATGCTGACAAAGGGTGGTTACTTTGAATAATCTCAAATATAAAATACATTCTGATTTGTTTAACACTTTTTTGGGTTACTACATGATTCCATATGTTATTTCATCGTTTGTCTTCGCCATTATTCTACAATGTAGAAAATAGTAAAAAAAATGAAGAAAAACTCTTGAATGAGTCGTGTGTCCAAACATTTGACTGGTACTGTACTTGAAGTGCTGCCTGTCCTCCCAAAAGTCTACTTGTTATATGAACTGAACTTGTAGATGATTGTTGACACATCAACCAGGATAAAGGGGCAGGGCAATTTGTGACTTGTTTTGGTAATCAGTGGTTGTATTGGAGGGGAGAGGTTTCACCTCTGCTAGGAAATTTGCAAATAGTGTTCTTCAGAATCCTCCTGATTCTGCCTATTCGACCCTGCTCTCCTCCCTTTCCGCATCCTATGACTCGCACCTCTTGGCTGTGTGAAAATGGAGGACTTTATCATCCTT
>NC_056449.1:30666356-30742051 GCF_018296145.1 Oncorhynchus tshawytscha
CATTACACTATGTTACGTTACATTATGTTATTTCACATGATGTTATGTTATATTATATTATGTTATATTACTTTAAGTTATGTTGTTTTACATTATGCTATATTATGTTACATTATGTTATTTTCTGTTATGTTAAGTTCTGTTATATTATGTTGTTTTATATTATATTATGCTACATTATGTTATGTTATATTACTTTAAGTTATGTTGTTTTACATTATGCTATATTATGTTACATTATGTTATGTTCTGTTACCTTATGTTATGCTGCATTATGTTATGTTACATTATATTTAGTGACGTTAATTTACATCAGGATATGCTATCTCTGACATGTCTATCTATGTGTTGTATTGTGTTATGTTTTGTTATATTATGTTGTGTTACATTATATTATGTTACGTTGTGTTACATAATTGTATGTTGTGTTATATTATGCTGTGTTATATTATATTATGTTGTGTTATATTATGCTGTGTTATATTATATTATGTTGTGTTATATTATGTTGTGTTATATGATGTTGTGTTATATTATGATGTGTTGTGTTATATTATGTTGTGTTTATTGTGTTGTGTTATATTATGTTGTGTTATATTATGTTGTGTTTATTATTTTGTGTAATAATATGTTGTGTTTATTATGTTGTGTTTATTATGTTGTGTTATATTATGTTGTGTTATATTATGCTGTGTTATATTGTGTTGTGTTATATTATGTATTATGTTGTGTTACATTATGATGTGTTGTGTTATATTATGTTGTGTAATATTATGTTGTGTTTATTATGTTGTGTTTATTATGTTGTGTTATATTATGTTGTGTTATATTATGCTGTGTTTATTATGTTGTGTTGTGTTATATTATGTTGTGTAATATTATGTTGTGTTTATTATGTTGTGTTTATTATGTTGTGTTATATTATGTTGTGTTATATTATGCTGTGTTTATTATGTTGTGTTGTGTTATATTATGTTGTGTAATATTATGTTGTGTTTATTATGTTATGTTTATTATGTTGTGTTTATTATGTTGTGTAATATTATGCTGTGTTATATTATGCTGTGTTATATTGTGTTGTGTTATATTGTGTTGTGTTATATTATGTTGTGTTATATTATGTTGTGTTATATTATGCTGTGTTATATTATGCTGTGTTATATTATGCTGTGTTATATTGTGTTGTGTTATATTGTGTTGTGTTATATTATGTTGCGTTATGTTATGTTATGCTGTGTTATATTATGTTGTGTTATATTATGCTGTGTTATATTATGCTGTGTTATATTATGTTGTGTTATATTATGCTGTGTTATATTATGCTGTGTTATATTATGCTGTGTTATGTTATATTATATTGTGTTATATTATATTATGTTGTGTTATATTATGTTGTGTTATGTTATGCTGTGTTATATTATGTTGTGTTATATTATGCTGTGTGATATTATATTATGTTGTGTTATATTATGTTGTGTTATATTATGGTGTGTTATATTATGTTGTGTTATATTATGTTGTGTTATATTATGCTGTTTGATATTATGATGTGTTGTGTTATATTATGTTGTGTAATATTATGTTGTGTTTATTATGTTGTGTTTATTATGTTTTGCACACAATCTGCACACATTGTATATAGACTCCCCCCTTTGTTTTCTACTGTGTTATTGACTTGTTAATTGTTTATTCCATGTGTAACTCTGTGTTGTCTGCTCACATTGCTATGCTTTATCTTGGCCAGGTCGCAGTTGCAAATGAGAACTTGTTCTCAACTGGCCTACCTGGTTAAATAAAGGTGAAATAAAAAATATAAAAAATAAAAAATAAATGTTGTGTTTATTATGTTGTGTAATATTATGCTGTGTTATATTATGTTGTGTTATATTATGCTGTGTTATATTGTGTTGTGTTATATTGTGTTGTGTTATATTGTGTTGTGTTATATTATGTTGCGTTATGTTATGCTGTGTTGTATTATACTGTGTTGTATTATGTTGTGTTGTGTTATATTATGTTGTGTTGTGTTTTAAGATGGTTAGGAAGGCATTTAAAAAAAATATCCAGGCATCCTCTACTGACGGGATGAGATCAATATCCTTCCAGGATACCCCGGCCAGGTCGATTAGAAAGGCCTGCTCGCTGAAGTGTTTCAGGGAGCGTTTGACAGTGATGAGTGGAGGTCGTTTGACCGCTGACCCATTACGGATGCAGGCAATGAGGCAGTGATCACTGAGATCTTGGTTGAAGACAGCAGAGGTGTATTTAGAGGGCAAGTTGGTTAGGATGATATCTATGAGGATGCCCGTGTTTAAGGCTTTGGGGAGGTACCTGGTAGGTTCATTGATAATTTGTGTGAGATTGAGGGCATCAAGATTAGATTGTAGGATGGCTGGGGTGTGAAGCATGTTCCAGTTTAGGTCGCCTAGCAGCACGAGCTCTGAAGATAGATGGGGGGCAATCAGTTCACATATGGTGTCCAGAGCACAGCTGGGGGCAGAGGGTGGTCTATAGCAGGCGGCAACGGTGAGAGACTTGTTTTTAGAGAGGTGGATTTTTAAAAGTAGAAGTTCAAATTGTTTGGGTACAGACCTGGATAGTAGGACAGAACTCTGCAGGCTATCTTTGCAGTAGATTGCAACACCGCCCCCTTTGGCAGTTCTATCTTGTCTGAAAATGTTGTAGTTTGGGATAAAAATTTCAGAATTTTTGGTGGTCTTCCTAAGCCAGGATTCAGACACAGCTAGAACATCCGGGTTGGCAGAGTGTGCTAAAGCAGTGAATAGAACAAACTTAGGGAGGAGGCTTCTAATGTTAACATGCATGAAACCAAGGCTTTTACGGTTACAGAAGTCATCAAAAGAGAGAGCCTGTGGAATAGGAGTGGAGCTAGGCACTGCAGGGCCTGGATTCACCTCTACATCGCCAGAGGAACAGAGGAGGAGTAGAATAAGGGTACGGCTAAAAGCAATAAGAATTGGTTGTCTAGAACATCTGGAACAGAGAGTAAAAGGAGCTTTCTGGGGGTGATAAAATAGCATCAAGGTCTTACAGACAAAGGTATGGTAGGATGTGAATACAGTGGAGGTAAACCTATGTATTGAGTGATGAAGAGAGAGATATTGTCTCTAGAAACATCATTGAAACCAGGAGATGTCATTGCATGTGTGGGTGGTGGAACTAATAGGTTGGATAAGGTATAGTGAGCAGGACTAGAGGCTCTACAGTGAAATAAGCCAATAAACACTAACCAGAACAGCAATGGACAAGGCATATTGACATTAAGGAGAGGCATGCTTAGTCAAGTGATCAAAAGGGTCCAGTGAGTAGAGAGGTTGGTTGGGGGTCATGGCGATTTAGACAGCTAGCCAGGCCATCGGTAGCAAGCTAGCATAGGATGGAGGTCTGTTATTAGCCACCTCTTGCGTTCCGTCAGTAGATTAGTGGGGTTCCGTGTGGTAGAGGGGATTAATCCAAATCAGACAACAACAAAAAAACAATACAGTGCCTTGCAAAAGTATTCGGCCCCCTTGAACTTTGCGATCTTTTGCCACATTTCAGGCTTCAAACATAAAGATATAAAACTGTATTTTTTTGTGATGAATCAACAACAAGTGGGACACAATCATGAAGTGGAACGACATTTATTGGATATTTCAAACTTTTTTAACAAACCAAAAACTGAAAAATTGGGCGTGCAAAATTTTTCAGCCCCCTTAAGTTAATACTTTGTAGCGCCACCTTTTGCTGCGATTACAGCTGTAAGTCGCTTGGGGTATGTCTCTATCAGTTTTGCACATCGAGAGACTGACATTTTTTCCCATTCCTCCTTGCAAAACAGCTCGAGCTCAGTGAGGTTGGATGGAGAGCATTTGTGAACAGCAGTTTTCAGTTCTTTCCACAGATTCTCGATTGGATTCAGGTCTGGACTTTGACTTGGCCATTCTAACACCTGGATATGTTTATTTTTGAACCATTCCATTGTAGATTTTGCTTTATGTTTTGGATCATTGTCTTGTTGGAAGACAAATCTCCGTCCCAGTCTCAGGTCTTTTGCAGACTACATCAGGTTTTCTTCCAGAATGGTCCTGTATTTGGCTCCTTCCATCTTCCCATCAATTTTAACCATCTTCCCTGTCCCTGCTGAAGAAAAGCAGGCCCAAACCATGATGCTGCCACCACCATGTTTGACAGTGGGGATGATGTGTTCAGGGTGATGGCCTGTGTTGCTTTTACGCCAAACATAACGTTTTGCATTGTTGCCAAAAAGTTCAATTTTGGTTTCATCTGACCAGAGCACCTTCTTCCATATGTTTGGTGTGTCTCCCAGGTGGCTTGTGGCAAACTTTAAACGACACTTTTTATGGATATCTTTAAGAAATGGCTTTCTTCTTGCCACTCTTCCATAAAGGCCAGATTTGTGCAATATACGACTGATTGTTGTCCTATGGACAGAGTCTCCCACCTCAGCTGTAGATCTCTGCAGTTCATCCAGAGTGATCATGGGCCTCTTGGCTGCATCTCTGATCAGTCTTCTCCTTGTATGAGCTGAAAGTTTAGAGGGACGGCCAGGTCTTGGTAGATTTGCAGTGGTCTGATACTCCTTCCATTTCAATATTATCGCTTGCACAGTGCTCCTTGGGATGTTTAAAGCTTGGGAAATATTTTTGTATCCAAATCCGGCTTTAAACTTCTTCACAACAGTATCTCGGACCTGCCTGGTGTGTTCCTTGTTCTTCATGATGCTCTCTGCGCTTTTAACGGACCTCTGAGACTATCACAGTGCAGGTGCATTTATACGGAGACTTGATTACACACAGGTGGATTGTATTTATCATCATTAGTCATTTAGGTCAACATTGGATCATTCAGAGATCCTCACTGAACTTCTGGAGAGAGTTTGCTGCACTGAAAGTAAAGGGGCTGAATAATTTTGCACGCCCAATTTTTCAGTTTTTGATTTGTTAAAAAAGTTTGAAATATCCAATAAATGTCGTTCCACTTCATGATTGTGTCCCACTTGTTGTTGATTCTTCACAAAAAAATACAGTTTTATATCTTTATGTTTGAAGCCTGAAATGTGGCAAAAGGTCGCAAAGTTCAAGGGGGCCGAATACTTTTCGCAAGGCACTGTAGATACAGTTATAGAGGCCCAAGAAGAAAAAATAATAATAATAATAAAAATAAATAAATTGTCCGATTGTCTATTCAGATAGCAGCCGATAAGACAGCTAACGGTTAGCAGGCCGCAGATGGCCGTTCAGGTAACGTCGCGACGGAGGAGCCAGCCGGATAACTCCTTCGGGTAGATAACGTCGGCAGTCCAGTTGTGAAGGCCCGGTGGGGCTCCGCGTAGGCAGTAAAACGGGTCCGGATAGGTGATTGTAGCCCAGGAGTGATTGATGGAACTCTTCAGCTGGCTAGCTCCGGAATAATTGATGCTTGCTCCGGAATCGACGAAAGCCGATAGTCACACGGATAGCAGCTAGCTAGCTGTGAGATCCAGGTATGAATGTCCAGAGTTAGCGGTTGAAATCCAAGGACATGGAGAGAAAAATTGGTCCGATATGTTCCGTTCCGAGCCGCGCTGCGCCGTACAAAACTGGCGATAGATTTTGGAGCTAAAGGATAGCTGATGACCACAAACTGTGGTTAGCTGAATACTAACGATTAGCCAGTAAAGAAGCTAACTAGCTTCTGATTAGCTTCTGATTAGCTTCTGGATTAGCTTCTGGCTAGCTTCTGGCTAGCTCCTGGCTAGTTTCCGGCTAGCTTCTTGGAGGATTACAGATTTGAGGTAAATAATACTTTTTAAAATAAATATAAATTGGATGAGGCGGGTTGCAGGAGAGTGTTTTGAAGATGAGTTTATGGAAAATTAAAAATATATATATAAAAAGGTATGTAAAAAAAGTTGTAAATATATATATATACGGGACACGACAAGACGAGGACAAAAGACATCTGAACTGCTATGCCATCTTGGAAATATTATGTTGTGTTTATTATGTTGTGTTATATTATGTTGTGTTATATTATGATGTGTTATTTTATATTACGTTGTGTTATATTATATTATGTTGTGTTATATTATATTGTGTTATATTGTGCTGTGGTATATTATGCTGTGTTATATTATGCTGTGTTATATTATGTTGTGTTATATTATGTTATGTTGTGGTATATTATATTAGGTTGTGTTATATTATATCGTGTTATATTATGCTGTGTTATATTATATTATGTTGTGTTATATTATATTATGTTGTGTTATATTATATTATGCTGTGTTATATTATGTTTTGTTATATTATGTTGTGTTATATTGGGTTGTGTTATATTGTGCTGTGTTATATTGTGTTGTGTAATATTATGATGTGTTATATTATGATGTGTTGTGTTATATTATGTTGTGTTTATTATGGTGTGTTATATTATGTTGTGTTATATTATGCTGTGTTATATTGTGATGTGTTATATTATGTTGTGTTATATTGTGCTGTGTTATTTTATGATGTGTTATATTATGTTGTGTTATATTGTGCTGTTATATTATGTTGTGTTATATTATATTAAGTTGTGTAATATTATGCTGTGTTATATTATGCTGTGTTATATTATATTATGTTGTGTTATATTATGCTGTGTTATATTATGTTGTGTTATATTATGCTGTATTATATTATGTTGTGTTATATTATGTTGTGTTATATTATGATGTGTTATGTCATGTTATATTCTGTTGTGTTATATTATGTTGTGTTGTGTAATATTATGTTGTGTTTATTATGTTGTGTTATATTATGCTGTGTTGTATTATACTGTGTTGTATTATGTTGTGTTGTGTTATATTATGTTGTGTTATATTATGCTGTGTTATAATGTGTTGTGTTATATTATGCTGTGTTATATTATGCTGTGTTATATTATGCTGTGTTTCATTATGCTGTGTTATATTGTGTTGTGTTATATTATGCTGTGTTGTATTATACTGTGTTGTATTATGTTGTGTTGTGTTATGTTATGTTGTGTTATATTATGCTGTGTTATAATGTGTTGTGTTATATTATGTTGTGTTATATTATGTTGTGTTATATTGTGTTGTGTTATATTATGCTGTGTTGTATTATGCTGTGGTGTATTATGTTGTGTTGCGTTATATTATGTTGTGTTATATTATGTTGTGTTATACTATGCTGTGTTGTATTATGCTGTGTTGTATTATGTTGTGTTGTGTTATATTATGTTATGTTATATTGTGTTGTGTTATATTATGCTGTGTTATATTATGCTGTGTTATATTATGTGGTGTTATATTATGCTGTGTTATATTATGCCGTGTTGTATTATTCTGTGTGTCACGTTCATTATAAAGATCGGACCAACGCGCAGCGTGGTATGCGTACATTCTTATTTATTTAAAGAATGAACACTGAACAAACTAACAAAATAACAAAACGAAACGTGAAGCTATACAAACGAGTGCTGACAGGCAACTACACATAGACAAGATCCCACAAACACCAAAGGGCAATGGCTACTTAAATATGATCCCCAATCAGAGACAACAATAAATAGCTGTCTCTGATTGCGAACCATTTCAGGCAAACATAGGATTACAAAAAACCCTAGACCTACTAAACCCTAGACAATAAAAAACCCTAGACAATACAAAACTAGCATACCCACCCTAGTCACACCCTGACCTAACCAAAATATAAAGAAAACAGACATATCTCAGGTCAGGGCGTGACACTGTGTTGTATTATGTTGTGTTGTGTAATGTTGTGTTATGTAATATTAAGTTAATGTGTAATGTATCTTACCCCTCCCATGAATTCACTCTCCTCCTCTCTGACCCTGGCCTGGTCCCACAGAGTGATCTCCAGCATGCGCTCTCTAAACTCCCTCCAGTGGACAGGCATGTACATGAACGTCTGGTTCCATTTAGGCTCCAGGGACTTCTTCACCGTTTTCGTTCTCCTTTTGCTTTTGTCACTAGAAGGAAGGATACCATATCCATTAAGATTATGGTTTAGGGCAGTAACACAACGTTGGTATGCGACAGTAATGCATAAATGGTTTAGGACAGTAATACAACCATGGTATAAGACAGTAATAAACCATGGTATAAGACAGACAGTACTACAACCATGGTATAAGACAGTAATACAACCATGGTATAAGACAGGCAGTAATACAACCATGGTATAAGACAGTAATACAACCATGGTATAAGACAGTAATACCACCATGGTATAAGACAGACAGTAATACAACCTGCTTCCATCACGTGGACTGGGATATGTTTCGTATTGCGTCAAACAACAACATTGACGAATACGCTGATTCGGTGAGCGAGTTCATTAGAACGTGCGTTGAAGATGTCGTTCCCATAGCGCGAACCACTGCTTTTAATCAGGGAAAGGTGACCGGAAACATGACCGAATACAAACAGTGTAGCTATTACCTCCGCAAGGCAATCAAACAAGCTAAGCGTCAGTATAGAGACAAAGTAGAATCGTCTACAGTCAATCACGGATTACAAAAAGAAAACAAGCCCAGTCACGGACCAGGATGTCTTGCTCCCAGGCAGACTAAATAACTTTTTTGCCCGCTTTGAGTTCAATACAGTGCCAGTGACACGGCCCGCAACCAAAACATGCGGATTCTTCTTCACTGCAGCCAAGGTGAGTAAAACATTTAAACATGTTAACCCTCGCAAGGCTGCAGGCCCAGACGGCATCCCCAGCCGCGCCCTCAGAGCATGCGCAGACCAGCTGGCTGGTGTGTTTACGGACATATTCAATCAATCCTTATCCCAGTCTGCTGTTCCCACATGCTTCAAGAGGGCCACCATTGTTCCTGTTCCCAAGAAAGCTAAGCTAACTGAGCTATACGACTACCGCTCGTAGCACTCACTTCCGTCATCATGAAGTGCTTTGAGAGACTAGTCAAGGACCATATCACCTCCACCCTACCTGACACCCTAGACCCACTCCAATTTGCTTACCGCCCAAATAGGTCCACAGACGATGCAACCTCAACCACACTGCACACTGCCCTAACCCATCTGGACAAGAGGAATACCTATGTGAGAATGCTGTTCATCGACTACAGCTCAGCATTTAACACCATAGTACCCTCCAAACTCGTCATCAAGCTCGAGACCCTGGGTCTCGACCCCGCCCTGTGCAACTGGGTACTGGACTTCCTGACGGGCCGCCCCCAGGTGGTGAGGGTAGGTAACAACATCTCCACCCCGCTGATCCTCAACACTGGGGCCCCACAAGGGTGCGTTCTGAGCCCTCTCCTGTGCTCCCTGTTCACCCACGACTGTGTGGCCACGCACGCCTCCAACTCACTCATCAAGTTTGCGGACGACACAACAGTGGCAGGCTTGATTACCAACAACGACGAGACGGCCTACAGGGAGGAGGTGAGGGCCCTCGGAGTGTGGTGTCAGGAAAATAAACTCACACTCAACGTCAACAAAACTAAGGAGATAATTGTGGACTTCAGGAAACAGCAGAGGGAACACCCCCTATCCACATCGATGGGACAGTAGTGGAGAGGGTAGTAAGTTTTAAGTTCCTCGGCGTACACATCACAGACAAACTGAATTGGTCCACCCACACAGACAGCATCGTGAAGAAGGCGCAGCAGCGCCTCTTCAAACTCAGGAGGCTGAAGAAATTCGGCTTGTCACCAAAAGCACTCACAAACTTCTACGGATGCACAATCGAGAGCATCCTGTCGGGCTGTATCACCACCTGGTACGGCAACTGCTCCGCCCACAACCGTAAGGCTCTCCAGAGGGTAGTGAGGTCTGCACAACGCATCACCAGGGGCAAACTACCTGCCCTCCAGGACACCTACACCACCCGATGTCACAGGAAGGCCATAAAGATCATCAAGGACAACAACCACCCGAGCCACTGCCTGTTCACCCCGCTATCATCCAGAAGGCGTGCATCAGTACAGGTGCATCAAAGCTGGGACCGAGAGACTGAAAAACAGCTTCTATCTCAAGGCCATCAGACTGTTAAACAGCCACCACTAATATTGAGTGGCTGCTGCCAACACACTGACTCAACTCCAGCCACTTTAATAATGGGAATTGATGGGAATTGATGTAAAATATATCACTAGCCACTTTAAACAATGCTACTTAATATAATGTTTACATACCCTATATTATTCATCTCACATGTATACGTATATACTGTACTCTATATCATCTACTGCATCTTTATGTAATACATGTATCACAAGCCGCATTAAACTATGCCACTTTGTTTACATACTCATCTCATATGTATATACTGTACTCGATACCATCTACTGTATCTTGCCTATGCTGCTCTGTACCATCACTCATTCATATATCTTTATGTACGTACTCTTTATTCTTTATCCCTTTACACTTGTGTGAAAAAGGTAGTAGTTTTGGAATTGTTAGGTTAGATTACTCGTTGGTTATTACTGCATTGTCGGAACTAGAAGCACAAGCATTTCGCTACACTCGCATTAACATCTGCTAACCATGTGTATGTGACAATTAAATTTGATATGATTTGATTTGATTTGACAACCATGGTACAAGACAGACAGTAATACAACCATGGTATAAGACAGACAGTAATACAACCATGGTATTAAACAGACAGTAATACAACCATGGTATGAGACAGACAGACAGTAATATAACCATGGTATAAGACACACAGTAATACAACCATGGTTTTAGACAGTAATACAACCATGGTATAAGACAGTAATACAACCATAGTATAAGACATACTGTAATACAACCATGGTATAAGACAGACAGTAATACAACCATGGTATAAGACAGACAGTAATACAACCATGATATAAAACAGTAATACAACCATGGCATAAGACAGTAATAAAACCATGGTGTAAAACAGACAGTAATACAACCACGGTATAAGACAGACAGTAATACAACCATGATATAAGACAGACAGTAATACAACCATGGTATAAGACAGTAATACAACCATAGTATAAGGCAGACAGTAGTACAACCATGGTATAAGACAGACAGTAATACAACCATTGTATAAGACAGACAGTAATACAACCATGGTATAAGACAGTAATACAACCATAGTATAAGGCAGACAGTAATACAACCATGGTATAAGACAGACAGTAATACAACCATGGTATAAGACAGACAGTAATACAACCATGATATAAGACAGACAGTAATACAACCATGGTATAAGACAGACAGTAATACAACCATGGTATAAGACAGACAGTAATACAACCATGGTATAAGACAGACAGTAATACAACCATGATATAAGACAGACAGTAATACAACCATGGTATAAGACAGTAATACAACCATGGTATAAGACAGACAGTAATACAACCATGGTATAAGACAGTAATACATCCACAGTATAAGACAGACAATAATCAACCATGGTATAAGACAGACAGTAATGCAACCATGGTATAAGACAGACAGTAATACAACCATGGTATAAGACAGACAGTAATACAACCATGGTATAAGACAGACAGTAATACAACCATGGTATAAGACAGACAGTAATACAACCATGGTATAAGACAGACAGTAATACAACCATGGTATAAGACAGACAGTAATATAACCATGGTATAAGACAGACAGTAATACAACCATGGTTTTAGACAGTAATACAACCATGGTATAAGACAGTAATACAACCATGGTATAAGACAGACAGTAATACAACCATGGTATAAGACAGACAGTAATACAACCATGGTATAAGACAGTAATACAACCATGGCATAAGACAGTAATAAAACCATGGTGTAAAACAGACAGTAATACAACCACGGTATGAGACAGTAATACAACAATGGTAAAAGACAGTAATACAACCATGGTATAAGACAGACAGTAATACAACCATGATATAAGACAGACAGTAATACAACCATAGTATAAGGCAGACAGTAATACAACCATGGTATAAGACAGACAGTAATACAACCATAGTATAAGACAGACAGTAATACAACGAAGGTATAACAAAGACAGTAATAAAACCATGGTATAAGACAGACAGTAATACAACCATGGTATAAGACAGACAGTAACACAACCATGGTATAAGACAGACAGTAATACAGCCATGGTATAAGACAGACAGTAATACAACCATGGTTTAAGACAGTAATACAACCATGGTATAAGACAGACAGTAATACAACCATGGTATAAGACAGACAGTAATATAACCATGGTATAAGACAGACAGTAATACAACCATGGTTTTAAACAGTAATACAACCATGGTATAAGACAGACAGTAATACAACCATTGTATAAAACAGACAGTAATACAACCATGGTATAAGACAGTAATACAACCATGGTATAAGACAGTAATACAACCATGGTATAAGACAGTAATACAACCATGGTATAAGACAGACAGTAATACAACCATGGTATAAGACAGTAATACAACCATGGTATCAGACAGACAGTAATACAACCATGGTATAAGATATACAGTTATACAACCATGCTATAAGACAGGCAGTAATACAACCATAATATAAGACATTAATACAACCATGGTATAAGACAGACAGTAATACAACCATGGTATAAGACAGAGAGTAATACAACCATGGTATGACAGACAGTAATACAACCATGGTATGAGACAGACAGTAATATAACCATGGTATAAGACAGACAGTAATACAACCATGGTTTTAGACAGTAATACAACCATGGTATAAGACAGTAATACAACCATAGTATAAGACATACTGTAATACAACCATGGTATAAGACAGACAGTAATACAACCATGGTATAAGACAGACAGTAATACAACCAGACAGTAATACAACCATAGTATAAGGCAGACAGTAGCACAACCATGGTATAAGACAGACAGGAATACAACCATTGTATAAGACAGACAGTAATACAACCATGGTATAAGACAGACAGTAATACAACCATGGTATAAGACAGGTAATACAACCATGGTATAAGACAGTAATACAACCATGGTATAAGACAGACAGTAATACAACCATGGTATAAGAAGACAGACAGTAATACAACCATGGTATAATACAACCATGGTATAAGACAGACAGTAATACAACCATGGTATAAGACAGACAGTAATACAACCATGGTATAAGACAGTAATACAACCATGGTATAAGACAGACAGTAATACAACCATGGTATAAGACAGACAGTAATACAACCATGGTATAAGACAGACAGTAATACAACCATGGTATAAGACAGACAGTAATACAACCATGGTATAAGAGACAGTAATACAACCATGGTATAAGACAGTAATACAACCATGGTATAAGACAGTAATACAACCATGGTATAAGACAGACAGTAATACAACCATGGTATAAGACAGACAGTAATACAACCATGGTATAAGACAGACAGTAATACAACCATGGTATAAGACAGACAGTAATACAACCATGGTATAAGACAGACAGTAATACAACCATGGTATAAGACAGACAGTAATACAACCATGGTATAAGACAGTAATACAACCATGGTATAAGACAGACAGTAATACAACCATGGTATAAGACAGACAGTAATACAACCATGGTATAAGACAGACAGTAATACAACCATGGTATAAGACAGACAGTAATACAACCATGGTATAAGACAGACAGTAATACAACCATGGTATAAGACAGACAGTAACAGTAATACAACCATGGTATAAGACAGACAGTAATACAACCATAAGGTATAATACAACCAGACAGTAATACAACCATGGTATAAGACAGACAGTAATACAACCATGGTATAGACAGTAATACAACCATGGTATAAGACAGACAGTAATACAACCATGGTATAAGACAAGACAGTAATACAACCATGGTATAAGACAGACAGTAATACAACCATGGAGTATAAGACAGGTATACAGATACAACCATGGTATAAGACAGACAGTAATACAACCATGGTATAAGACAGACAGTAATACAACCATGGTATAAGACAGACAGTAATACAACCATGGTATAAGACAGACAGTAATACAACCATGGTATAAGACAGACAGTAATACAACCATGGTATAAGACAGACAGTAATACAACCATGGTATAAGACAGACAGTAATACAACCATGGTATAAGAAGACAGTAATACAACCATGGTATAAGAGGTAATACAACCATGGTATAAGACAGACAGTAATACAACCATGGTATAAGACAGTAATACAACCATGGACAGTAATACAACCATGGCATAAGACAGACAATAATACAACCATGGTATAAGACAGACAGTAATACAACCATGGTATAAGGCAGTAATACAACCATAGTATAAGGCAGACAGTAATACAACCATGGTATAAGACAGACAGTAATACAACCATGGTATAAGACAGTAATACAACCATGGTTTAAGACAGACAGTAATACAACCATGGTATAAGACAGTAATACAACCATGGTATAAGACAGACAGTAATACAACCATGGTATAAGACAGACAGTAATACAACCATGGTATAAGACAGTAATACAACCATGGTATAAGACACAGTAATACAACCATGGTATAAAGACAGTAATACAACCATGGTATAACAGTAATACAACCATGGTATAAGACAGACAGTAATACAACCATGGTATAAGACAGACAGTAATACAACCATGGTATAAGACAGACAGTAATACAACCATGGTATAAGACAGACAGTAATACAACCATGGTATAAGACAGACAGTAATACAACCATGGTATAAGACAGACAGTAATACAACCATAAGACAGACAGTATAACCATGGTATAAGACAGTAATACAACCATGGTATAAGACAGACAGTAATACAACCATGGTATAAGACAGACAGTAATACAACCATGGTATAAGACAGACAGTAATACAACCATGGTATAAGACAGACAGTAATACAACCATGGTATAAGACAGACAGTAATACAACCATGGTACCATGGACAGACAGTAATACAACCATGGTATAAGACAGACAGTAATAAAACCATGGTATAAGACAGACAGTAATACAACCATGGTATAAGACAGACAGTAATACAACCATGGTATAAGACAGACAGTAATACAACCATGGTATAAGACAGACAGTAATACAACCATGGTATAAGACAGACAGTAATACAACCATGGTATAAGACAGACAGTAATACAACCATGGTATAAGACAGACAGTAATACAACCATGGTATAAGACAGACAGTAATACAACCATGGTATAAGACAGACAGTAATACAACCATGGTATAAGACAGTAATACAACCATGGTATAAGACAGTATAAGACAGTACAGTAATACAACCATGGTATAAGACAGACAGTAATACAACCATGGTATAAGACAGTAATACAACCAGTAATACAACCATGGTATAAGACAGACAGTAATACAACCATGGTATAAGACAGACAGTAATACAACCATGGTATAAGACAGACAGTAATACAACCATGGTATAAGACAGACAGTAATACAACCATGGTATAAGACAGACAGTAATACAACCATGGTATAAGACAGACAGTAATACAACCATGGTATAAGTAATACAACCATGGTATAAGACAGACAGTAATACAACCATGGTATAAGACAGACAGTAATACAACCATGGTATAAGACAGACAGTAATACAACCATGGTATAAGACAGTAATACAACCAGTAATAATACAACCATGGTATAAGACAGACAGTAATACAACCATGGTATAAGACAGACAGTAATACAACCATGGTATAAGACAGACAGTAATACAACCATGGTATAAGACAGACAGTAATACAACCATGGAATAAGACAGACAGTAATACAGCCATGGTATAAGACAGACAGTAATACAACCATGGTTTAAGACAGTAATACAACCATGGTATAAGACAGACAGTAATACAACCATGATATAAGACAGACAGTAATACAACCATGGTATAAGACAGTAATACAACCATAGTATAAGGCAGACAGTAGCACAACCATGGTATCAGAAAGACAGGAAAAAAACCATGGTATAAGACAGACAGGAATACAACCATTGTATAAGACAGACAGTAATACAACCATGGTATCAGAAAGACAGGAATAAAACCATGGTATAAGACAGACAGTAATACAACCATGGTATAAGACAGACAGTAACACAACCATGGAATAAGACAGACAGTATTACAGCCATGGTATAAGACAGACAGTAATACAACCATGGTTTAAGACAGTAATACAACCATGGTATAAGACAGACAGTAATACAACCATGGTATAAACAGACAGTAATACAACCCATGGTATAAGAAGACAGTAATACAACCATGGTATAAGACAGACAGTAATACAACCATGGTATATAAACCATGGTATACAGACAGAGTAATACAACCATGGTATACAACCATGGTATAAGACAGTAATACAACCATGGTATAAGACAGACAGTAATACAACCATGGTATAAGACAGACAGTAATACAACCATGGTATAAGACAGTATACAACCATGGTATAAGACAGACAGTAAAGACAGTAATACAACCATGGTATAAGACAGACAGTAATACAACCCAGTAATACAACCATGGTATAAGACAGACAGTAATACAACCATGGTATAAGACAGACAGTAATACAACCATGGTATAAGACAGACAGTAATACAACCATGGTATAAAGACAGACAGTAATACAACCATGGTATAAGACAGACAGTAATACAACCATGGTATAATACAACCATGGTATAAGACAGACAGTAATACAACCATGGTATAAGACAGACAGTAATACAACCATGGTATAAGACAGACAGTAATACAACCATGGTATAAGACAGACAGTAATACAACCATGGTAGACAGACAGTAATACAACCATGGTATAAGACAGAAGTAATACAACCATGGTATAAGACAGTAATACAACCATGGTATAAGACAGACAGTAATACAACCATGGTATAAGACAGACAGTAATACAACCATGGTATAAGACAGACAGTAACAACCATGGTATAAGACAGACAGTAAACCAAGACAGACAGTAATACAACCATGGTATAAGACAGACAGTAATACAACCATGGTATAAGACAGTAATACAACCATGGTATAAGACAGTAATACAACCATGGTATAAGACAGACAGTAATACAACCATGGTATAAGACATGGTATAAGACAGACAGTAATACAACCATGGTATAAGACAGACAGTAATACAACCATGGTATAAGACAGACAGTAATACAACCATGGTATAAGAAGACAGTAATACAACCATGGTATAAGACAGACAGTAATACAACCATGGTATATAAGACAGACAGTAATACAACCATGGTATAAGACAGACAGTAATACAACCATGGTATAAGAAGACAGTAATACAACCATGGTATAAGACAGTAATACAACCATGGTATAAGACAGACAGTAATACAACCATGGTATAAGACAGACAGTAATACAACCATGGTATAAGACAGACAGTAATACAACCAGACAGTAATACAACCATGGTATAAGACAGACAGTAATACAACCATGGTATAAGACAGACAGTAATACAACCATGGTATAGAAGACAGACAGTAATACAACCATGGTATAAGACAGACAGTAATACAACCATGGTATAAGACAGACAGTAATACAACCATAAGACAGTATAAGACAGACAGTAATACAACCATGGTATAAGACAGTAATACAACCATGGTATAAGACAGACAGTAATACAACCATGGTATAAGACAGTAATACAACCATGGTATAAACAACAGACAGTAATACAACCATGGTATAAGACAGACAGTAATACAACCATGGTATAAGACAGACAGTAATACAACCATGGTAATACAACCATGGTATAAGACAGACAGTAATACAACCATGGTATAAGACAGACAGTAATACAACCATGGTATAAGACAGACAGTAATACAACCATGGTATAAGACAGACATAATAAACATGGTATAAGACAGTAATACAACCATGGTATAAGACAGTAATACAACCAGTATAAGGCAGACAGTAATACAACCATGGTATAAGACAGACAGTAATACAACCATGGTATAAGACAGACAGTAATACAACCATGGTATAAGACAGACAGTAATACAACCATGGTATAAGTAATACAACCATGGACAGTAATACAACCATGGTATAAGACAGACAGTAATACAACCATGGTATAAGACAGACAGTAATACAACCATGGTATAGTAATACAACCAGTATAAGACAGACAGTAATACAACCATGGTATAAGACAGACAGTAATACAACCATGGTATAAGACAGACAGTAATAACAACCATGGTATAAGAAGACAGTAATACAACCATGGTATAAGACAGACAGTAATACAACCATGGTATACAACCATGGTATAAGACAGACAGTAATACAACCATGGTATAAGACAGACAGTAATACAACCATGGTATAAGACAGACAGTAATACAACCATGGTATAAGACAGTAATACAACCATGGTATAAGACAGACAGTAATACAACCATGGTATAAGACACAGTAATACAACCATGGTATAAGACAGACAGTAATACAACCATGGTATATAAGTAATACAAGTATAAGACAGACAGTAATACAACCATGGTATAAGACAGACAGTAATACAACCATGGTATAAGACAGTAATACAACCATGGTATAAGACAGACAGTAATACAACCATGGTATAAGACAGACAGTAATACAACCATGGTATAAGACAGTAATACAACCATGGTATAAGACAGACAGTAATACAACCATGGTATAAGACAGACAGTAATACAACCATGGTATAAGACAGACAGTAATACAACCATGGTATAAGACAGTAATACAACCATGGTATAAGACAGACAGTAATACAACCATGGTATAAGACAGACAGTAATACAACCATGGTATAAGACAGACAGTAATACAACCATGGTATAAGACAGACAGTAATACAACCATGGTATAAGACAGTAATACAACCATGGTATAAGACAGACAGTAATACAACCATGGTATAAGACAGACAGTAATACAACCATGGTATAAGACAGACAGTAATACAACCATGGTATAAGACAGACAGTAATACAACCATGGTATAAGACAGTAATACAAAGACAGTAATACAACCATGGTATAAGACAGACAGTAATACAACCACAGACAGTAATACAACCATGGTATAAGACAGACAGTAATACAACCATGGTATAAGACAGACAGTAATACAACCATGGTATAAGACAGACTAATACAACCATGGTATAAGACAGACAGTAATACAACCATGGTATAAGACAGACAGTAATACAACCATGGTATAAGACAGTAATACAACCATGGTATAAGACAGACAGTAATACAACCATGGTATAAGACAGACAGTAATACAACCATGGTATAAGAAGACAGTAATACAACCATGGTATAAGACAGACAGTAATACAACCATGGTATACAGTAATACAAAGTATAACAGACAGTAATACAACCATGGTATAAGACAGACAGTAATACAACCATGGTATAAGACAGACAGTAATACAACCATGGTATAAGACAGACAGTAATACAACCATGGTATAAGACAGACAGTAATACAACCATGGTATAAGACAGACAGTAATACAACCATGGTATAAGACAGACAGTAATACAACCATGGTATAAGACAGACAGTAATACAACCATGGTTTAAGACAGTAATACAACCATGGTATAAGACAGACAGTAATACAACCATGGTATAAGACAGACAACCATGGTATAATACAACCATGGTATAAGACAGACAGTAATACAACCATGGTATAAGACAGACAGTAATACAACCATGACAGTATAAGACAGACAGTAATACAACCATGGTATACAGACAGTACAAATACAACCATGGTATAAGACAGACAGTAAACAACCATGGTATAAGACAGTAATACAACCATGGTATAAGACAGACAGTAATACAACCATGGTATAAGACAGACAGTAATACAACCATGGTATAAGACAGACAGTAATACAACCATGGTATAAGACAGTAATACAACCATGGTATAAGACAGTAATACAACCATGGTATAAGACAGTAATACAACCATGGTATAAGCCAGGCAGTAATACAACCATGGTATAAGACAGACAGTAATACAACCATGGTATGAGACAGTAATACAACCATGATATAAGACAGTAATACAACCATGGTATAAGACAGTAATACAACCATGGTATAAGACAGTAATACAACCATGGTAAAAGACAGACAGTAATACAACCATGGTATAAGACAGACAGTAATACAACCATGATATAAGACAGACAGTAATACAACCATGGTATAAGACAGTAATACAACCATAGTATAAGGCAGACAGTAGCACAACCATGGTATAAGACAGACAGGAATACAACCATTGTATAAGACAGACAGTAATGGTACAACCATGGTATAAGACAGACAGACAGTAATACAACCATAGTATAAGGCAGACAGTAATACAACCATGGTATAAGACAGACAGTAATACAACCATGGTATAAGACAGACAGTAATACAACCATGGTATAAGACAGACAGTAATACAACCATGGTATAAGACAGACAGTAATACAACCATGGTATAAGACAGACAGTAATACAACCATGGTATAAGACAGTAATACAACCATGGTATAAGACAGACAGTAATACAACCATGGTATAAGACAGACAGTAATACAACCATGGTATAAGACAGACAGTAATACAACCATGGTATAAGACAGACAGTAATACAACCATGGTATAAGACAGACAGTAATACAACCATGGTATAAGACAGACAGTAATACAACCATGGTATAAGACAGACAGTAATACAACCATGGTATAAGACAGACAGTAATACAACCATGGTATAAGACAGACAGTAATACAACCATGGTATAAGACAGACAGTAATACAACCATGGTATAAGACAGTAATACAACCATGGTATAAAACAGACAGTAATACAACCATGGTATGAGACAGTAATACAACCATGGTATAAGACAGTAATACAACCATGGTATAAGACAGACAGTAATACAACCATGGTATAAGACAGTAATACAACCATGGTATAAGACAGTAATACAACCATGGTATAAGAAGACAGTAATACAACCATGGTATAAGACAGACAGTAATACAACCATGGTATAAGACAGACAGTAATACAACCATGGTATAAGACAGTAATACAACCATGGTATAAGACAGACAGTAATACAACCATGGTATAAGACAGACAGTAATACAACCATGGTATAAGACAGACAGTAATACAACCATGGTATAAGACAGTAATACAACCATGGTATAAGACAGTAATACAACCATAGTATAAGGCAGACAGTAATACAACCATGGTATAAGACAGACAGTAATACAACCATGGTATAAGACAGACAGTAATACAACCATGGTATAGGACAGACAGTAATACAACCATGGTATAAGACAGACAGTAATACAACCATGGTATAAGACAGACAGTAATACAACCATGGTATAAGACAGTAATACAACCATGGTATAAGACAGACAGTAATACAACCATGGTATAAGACATCCAGTAATACAACCATGGTATAAGACAGAAAGTAACACAACCATGGTATAAGACATACAGTAATACAACCATGGTATAAGACAGACAGTAAACAACCATGGTATAAGACAGTAATATACAACCATGGTATAAGACAGTAATACAACCATGGTATAAGACAGAGAGTAATACAACCATGGTATAAGACAGTTAGCTCCCAGGATGGTGACTATGAGCTGGTGACCCACCTTGTCGTACCACAGTTTGACCTGGAGGGAGAGTAGAGTTGTGTTCTTATGAGGTGAGGAACTCTGATGTATTGGGAGGGTCTAACATTAAAGCATAGCATATAGCAGTCTAGCAATACAACACAGCAGTAGCCAATATGTATTTTAGTAAGAGTTTATTAGAAGCCAATGTCTGGAAGCCATATCATGCATCTAGACACAGGTGGTGGTTTCAAAGACTGATGTTGATGTTTTATTTGCAAACAAAAGATAAGTGATGGAAAACTATTCAAAATACTTGATTCAGATTTCAAACTAATAAGAACATGCTTTGAAACTATTTAAAACTCAAAAGAAAATGCTTTGCTCCTTTTTTGCAAAACAAAATACGGTCAAGTGAAACAATTATCTAAGATTTAAAACACTAGTTGCACAACCGAGAGGCTCCCTTACAAAACAACATTTTTATGCTGCAAACTTACCACAAGTTTGTGGCAAATTTGCTGCGAGCTAAATGGTGTGCTACAAAATGTTGTTGAAGTTTGCAAATGTTTGCCACTATTGGTGAATCTGTGGCAAACCTTAGGCAACAATAATATGTATTGCCATTTGTGGCAAACAGTTCGCTATAGTTTTTTTTCTGGCACAAGAGTCTATTTGAATCTCTGGTTAACCTGTGGAAGCAACATTTACCACAAGATGTTTCTGGTGAACACATGAGTTCCAAGAACAGTAACCGTTTACGACCAATCAAGGGAATTAGAAACATCCGTTGGAAAATGGAAACAAAGCTAGCTACAGTACCTACCAAAATTGTCCGGTGAGTGTCTAATTATTAATGAAACTTCCTAATAAACTTGAACATCTTATTAGCTAAAAGCCTATTTCGCAATGTCATGTTTAATAGGATAGAGTGAAACCCATTTTGTTGATACCAGTTTCAATCTGTCAATGCCACTGACTGACTGGCTAGCATTTTGCTAGCTAACATAAGCTATTATATTTTTGCACAATTCATGTGATAGGTAGCTAGCCAACCACTGATTTGCCTGAACACATATTTTTAGCTGAATACGTTGGTGTTTTTTAATACCAATATGCATGTCAATATGCTTGTGTCACGGCTCTCTAGCATCTTAGCTAGCCCAATAGCTAAGGTAGGTAACTAGCTAAGAACAAAATTTGTCAATTTGACATCAAAGCAAAACTTCACTTTTGCAGATGGATACCCTTCGCCTACCTGTGGTGTTGGAAGAGGCTGTTTAGGGAGGAAGATTCATCAACACCCTGGAAATATGTTTGTGGTGCACTACCTCGTAACGCTTTTTTGGAGTGATAAATGAATCTGTGTTAATACCCTTTAAGACAGACAGTGTCATCGGCATGTATGCTTTGTTTTTCTCAGATTTCAATCTGTGTGTACATGAAGTTTAGCTGAGGCTTTAGTCTGATGTTTGGACTGTTTGATTCATGAAATAATATAAATAAATTCTAACAATCAATCCTATCTTATGTTTAGTATCTTGTCAAATAAAACATACTTAGACAATAGGGCTTTGTTTCAATGTGCGATTAAAAATGTGCTTATTCAAAAAATAAAAAAATAAAACCTCATTAACCTACAGACAATACCCAATAATGACAAAGCAAAAACAGGTTTTTCAAAAAAATGTATATATATATTGCATTTACATTAGTATTCAGACTCTTTGCTCAAAACATTCAGCAGGTCCAGCAGGTATATCTCACTGGTCATCCCCAAAGCCAACACCTCCTTTGGCCGCCTTTCCTTCCAGTTTTCTGCTGCCAGTGACTGGAACGAATTACAAAAATTGCTGAAGCTGGAGACTTACATTTCCCTCACTAACTTTATACATCAGCTATCTGAGCAGCTAACCGATCGATGCAGCTGTAAATAGTCCATCTGTAAATAGCCCACCCAATCTACCTACCTCATCCCCATATTGTTTTTATTTACTTTGCTGCTCTTTTGCACACCAGTATCACTACTTACACACCATCATCTGCTCATCATCGTCTGTTCTTCTTTCACTCCAGTGTTAATCTGCTACATTGTAATTACTTTTCTACTATGGCCTATTTATTGCCATACCTCCTCATGCCCTTTGCACACACTGTATGTACACTTTATTTTTTTCCTATTGTGTTATTGACTGTACGCTTGTTTATTCCATGTGTAACTCTGTGTTGTTGTTTCTGTCGCACTGCTTTGCTTTATATTGGCCAGGTCGCAGTTGTAAATGAGAACTTGTTCTCAACTAGCTTACCTGGTTATATAAAGGTGAAATAAAAAAATTAAGATGGGATCCAAACCAGTCCAGTATTCTCTCAATAACATACGTAGATGGGAACCAAACCAGCCCTGTATTCTCTCAATAACTTATAGAAAAGGGAACCAAATAAATATCTTTGAAACTTAGGACAGTGTCTATTGATTTAGATCAGCCAAATGACAGATAGCACATTGTTGTTCCTCCACCCATAAGGCCCCTCATCCTCATTAACTAGCTTAAACCTTAACGAGAACAGCATTAACTAATTAAGAGATCCAACCAATCCCCTTAGTGAGTGATAGTGATTGGCCACAGAGCAGCAGTACATCATGGCTACTTACTGAGACGTGTCCAGACAGGCACTGTGGGGAGTAGCGGAGCATCCCGGGACTCATGGGAGATGTGACGGATATTGCTCGACCCATCTTCTGGGATTCAAATAAACTCGAACCTGCAGACACAAGCAAATCTGTGTTATTTTCACTTAAAGGTTAAGGTGTGTAGGGGCTTGTTTTCTTTCAATCATTGTGTTATTTTTACAGAAAGGTTCAGGTGTGTAGGGGCTTTTTCATTTCTATATAATTTATCTTTGTTTCATAGTATAGTTTATTTAATTTTTATTTAGCAAAGTCACATGTTTTCTTAATTGACAGTATGTTTGCCAATCAGTTGGGCTGCCAGACGTATTTGCCATACCTTTGCCTCATCCCACTCAACCATACCATTTTTCAATTCCTCATCAATCCAAGGGGTATTAACAGTTTTTACAGTCATTTTCTTAATGGGTGCATGTTTATTAGTAACTGCAATAAGACATTTCATAAATGTGTGAAGTGCCTCATCTGATTGCTCCTCATTACACACCACAGGCAAACAAATATTATTTACATCAACATATGAATCACTACAAAATGTATGACCTCTTATACACTATATTAGGCCCAGTCTTTGGAACTGCTTTTTTTCCTAGATATGGCTATAATATTGTGATCACTACATCCTATGGATTTGGATACTGCTTTAAAGCAAATTTCTGCAGCATTAGTAAAGATGTGATCAATACATGTTGATGATTTCATTCCTGTACTGTTTGTAACTACCCTGGTAGATTGACTGACAACCTGAACCAGGTTGCAGGCACTGATGAGAGCCAGTCAATATTTAAATCACCCAGAAAATGTACTTCTCTGTTGATATCACCTACATTTTCAAGCATTTCACACATAATATCCAGATACTGACTGTTAGCACTTGGTGGTCTATAGCAGCTTCCCACAAGAATGGGCTTTAGGGGGCCTCCCGAGTTGCACAGTGGTCTAAGGCTGTGCCACTAGAGATTCTTGGTTTGAGTCCAGGCTCTGTCGCAGCCGGCAGTGACCGGGAGACCCATGGGACGGCGCACAATTGGCCCAGCGTCGTCCGGGTTAGGGGAGGGTTTGGCCGGCAGGGATGACCCATCGGGCACTAGCGACTCCTGTTGCGGGGCAGGTACAATGCACACTGACACGGTCGCCAGGTGTACGGTGTTTCCTCCAACACATTGGTGCGGCTGGCTCCCGGGTTAAATGGGCATTGCGTCAAGAAGCAGTGCGGCTTGGTTGGGTTGGGTTGTGTTTCGGAGGACGCATGGCTTTCGACCTTCACCTCTCCCAAGTCCTTACGGGAGTTGCAGCGATGACACAAGACTGCAACTACAAATTGGGGAGGATAAAGGGGTGAAAATACAAAAAAAAGAATAGGCTTTAGGTGAAGCAGATGAACCTGTAACCATATTACTTCAACAGTTGTAACAGTGTACGCTGAGAGTCGAGAAGCGAGTTCAGGGAGTGAATATATTTAATAAATAAACGAACATGAACAAAAGAAGAAACACAAACAGCGCACCGACATGAAAAAGATATACAGAAACAATAACGACTGAGGAAGGAACCAAAGAGAGTGACATAAATAGATGGAGTCCAGGTGAGTGTCAAAAAGCGCTGGTGTGTGTGACGATGAGGACAGAGAGGGAGTATACGTGACAGTACCCCCTCACTGACGAGCAGCTCCTGAAATGCGGCTCCAACCGCAGGACGCCGACAACAGGGACGATCCCGGGGATAAGGAGCAGACCGGCCACCTCTGCTGAAACGTTGGAACCTGTTGAGCCAGCTGGGGCATGGGAGCCTGGCGATCTAGAGTGCCGAAGAAGGAGCAGCACCCCCTCTCCGACGCGAGGCTCCAGTCGATGGACGCCGACCAGAGGGACGTTCCCGGGGATCAGAGCGGACCATTCGTCTCCGTAGAGGCAAAGGAACCTGACGAGCAGCCTTAAGTGCCGGAGCCTGGCAAGCCAGCTGTGGCTGGGGAGCTGGGGAGTCTGCCGATCCTACCGAGTTTTGAAAACCTGACGAGCTAGCTAAGGCATGGAAGCCTGACAAGCTATCTGAGGCATCCTCGGTAGACTCGGCAACAGACGCTTGACCTGCCAACCGAGTCTTGACACCCCGATGTACCGGCTTAGACATGAAAGCCTAAAGAGCCGGCTGAGGCATCCTTGGTTGCTCTGGCAGCGGAACCCAGACCCAACGTCACTTCCAACACGAAAACTAAAAACACTGAGGCGTTATTTTGTAAAGCTGTACGCTGAGAGTCGGGAAGAAACAGCAATATGAAACAGATACAGAAACAATAACACCTGGGGAAGGAACCAAATGGAGTGACATATATAGATGGAGTCCAGGTGAGTGTCAATAAGCGCTGGTGCGTGTGACGATGGTGACAGGTGTGCGTAATAATCAGCAGTCTGGTGACCTAGAGACCAGAGAGGGAGTATTCGTGAGAACATTATTTAACATTAGATTGTCTCTAAGCTTTAAAGGAATGTGGTTCTTTACATAGACCGCAACACCGCCCCCGTTGGCATTTCTGTCTTTTCTGTAAATGTTATAACTTTGTTTTGCTACCACTGTATCATCAAAGGTATGGTCTAGGTGAGTTTCAGAGATAGTCAGAATATGCATGTTATTTGTTACAAGCAAGTTATTGACTTCATGGACCTTGTTTCTCAGGCTGCATATGTTAAAATGGCCTATTTTTAGCACTTTTCTGGGTTGCTTGATTGTTTTTAATGCTTTCCTGAGAAGCTTATCAGAAGTAGACTTGATAGTGCAGGGTGAGCTGCATAAAGTGGTCTTCCTACTAGGGCACATCGCCTCAGATTTATTTGAATCATTGTGTAATTTAGTAAAAGCTAAGAGCTACACTACATCCAGATGTAAGCATTGTTGATGTCATGATAATGAATGTATGATGTCACCACTCACTTGATTCAAGTTGTCCATGTGTGCTCTCTGAGATACTGGGAGAATCTCTGGGAAATAAACAGAACCCCAACATTATGAAGCAAGAGACATCTTCACAGATACATTACTGTTAATGCCCTCTCTCTAGTCAAATATGGGTCACCTATTTATGTTTATTCAGAGTGTCCAGAGGGGAATTGTTCTAATGAAGCTTGGATGTTATCTTTGGAGCTGAGGGACTGAAGCTAGGATGTCATATGTGGAGCTAATGAACTGAAGCTGGGATGTTGTCTGTGGAGCTGAGGGACTGAAGCTGGGATGTTACCTGTGGTGCTAAAGGACTGAAGCCGGGGTGTTATTTGTGGAGCTGAAAGTCTAAAGCTGGGTTGTTATCCGTGGATCTGAAAGACTGAAGCTGGGATGTTATCTGTGGAGCGGAGGGACTGAAGCTGGGATATTATCCTTGGAGCTGTGGGACTGAAGCTGGGATGTTATTTCTGGAGCTAATGGAATGAATCTGGGATGTTATCTGTGGAGACAAGGGACTTAAGGTGGGATGTTATCTGTGGAGCTGAGGAACTGAAGCTGGGATGTTATCTGTGGAGCTGAGGCACTGAAGCTGGGATGTTATCTGTAGATATAATGGACTGAAGCTGTGATGTTATCTCTGCAGCAGAGGGAGGGATGCTGAAATGTTACCTGTGGCGCTAATGGACCGAAGCTGGGAGGTTATTATTGAGGCTGAGGGACTGAAGCTGGGATGTTATCAGTGGAGCTTTGCAACTAAAGCTTGGTTGTTATCTGTGGAGCTGAGGGAATGAAGCTGGGATGTTATATGTGGAGCTGAGGGACTGTAGCTTGGATGTTATTTGTAGAGCTGAGGGACTGAAGCTGGGATGTTATCTCTGGTGTTGAAAGATTGAAGCTGGGATGTTATCTGTGGAGCTTAGGGACTGAAGCTGAGATGTTATCTGTGGATCTGAAATACTGAAGCTGGGATGTTATCTGTGGAGCTGAGGGACTGAAAAGGAATGGTATCTGTGGAGCGGAGGGACTGAAGCTAGGGTGTTATTTGTGGAGCTGAAAGTCTGAAGCTGGGATGTTATCTGTGGATCTGAAAGACTGAAGCTGGGATGTTATCTGTGGAGCGGAGGGACTGAAGCTGGGATGTTATCTGTGGAGCTGGGGGACTGAAGCTGGGATGTTATCTGTGGATCTGAATGACTGAAGCTGGGATGTTATCTGTGGATTTGAGGGACTGAAGGCTGGATGTTATCTGTGGTGCTGAAAGACTGAAGCTGGGATGTTATCTGTGGAGCTGAGGGACTGAAGCTGCGTTTTTATCTTTGTTGCTGAAAGACTGAAGCTGGGATGTTATCTGTGGAGCTGAGGGACTGAAGCTGGGATGTTATTTCTGGAGCTGAGGGACTGAAGGTGTGATGTTGTCTGTGAAGCCCGAGGGACTGAATATGGAATGTTATTTGTGGAGCAGAGGGATTAATGCTAGGATGTTATCTGTGGAGCTGAACGACTGAAGCTGGAATGTTATCTGTGGAGCTGAGGGACTGAAGCTAGGATGTTATCTGTGGAGCTGTGGGACTGAAGCTGGGAGGTTATCTGTAGAGCTGAGGGACTGAAGCTGGAATGTCATCTCTGGAGCTGAACGACTAAAACTGGGATGTTATCTGTGGAGATGAGGGACTGAAGATGAGATGTTATCTGTGGAGCTGAATCACTGAAGCTAGGATGTTTTCTGTGGAGCTGAGGGACTGAAATGGGATGTTTTCTGTGGAGCTGTGGGACTGAAGCTGGGATGTTATCTGTGGAGCTGAAGGACTGAAGCTGGGATGTTATCTGTGGAGCTGAGGGACTGAAGCCTGGATGTTATCTGTTGATCTGAAAGACTGAAGCTTGGATTTTATCTGTGGAGCTGAAAGACTGAAGCTGGAATGTTATCCGTGGAGCTGTGGGATTGAAGCTGGGATGTTACCTGTGGAGCTGAGGGACTGAGGCTGGGATGTTATCTGTGGAGCTGTGGGACTGAAGCTGGGATGTTATCTGTGGAGCTGAAGGACTGAAGCTGGGATTTTTATCTGTGGAGCTGAGGGACTGAAGCCTGGATGTTATCTGTTGATCTGAAAGACTGAAGCTGGGATGTTATCTGTGGAGCTGAGGGACTGAAGCTGGGATGTTATCTGTGGAGCTGTGGGACTGAAGCTGGGATGTTATCTGTGGAGCTGAAGGACTGAAGCTGGGATGTTATCTGTGGAGCTGAGGGACTGAAGCCTGGATGTTATCTGTTGATCTGAAAGACTGAAGCTGGGATGTTATCTGTGGAGGAGAATCACTGAAGCTGGGATGTTATCTGTGGAGCAAAGGGATTGAAACTGAGATGTTATCTCTTGATCGGAAAGACTGAAGCTGGGATGTATCTGTTAAGCTGAGGGACTGAACCTGGGATGTTGTTTGTGGAGCTAAAATACTTTAGCTGGGATGTTTTCTGTGGAGCTGAGGCACTGAAATGGGATGTTTTCTGTGGAGCTGTGGGACTGAAGCTGGGATGTTTTCTGTGGAGATGAGGGATTGAAGCTTGGATTTTATCTGTGGAGTTGAAAGACTGAAGCTGGAATGTTATCCGTGGAGCTGTGGGATTGAAGCTGGGATGTTATCTGTGGAGCTGAGGGACTGAGGCTTGGATGTTATCTGTGGAGCTGTGGGACTGAAGCTGGGATGTTATCTGTGGAGCTGAAGGACTGAAGCTGGGATGTTATCCGTGGAGCTGAGGGACTGAAGCCTGGATATTATCTGTTGATCTGAAAGACTGAAGCTGGGATGTTATCTGTGGAGCTGAGGGACTGAAGCTGGGATGTTATCTGTGGAGCTGAGGGACTGAACCTGGGATGTTGTTTGTGGAGCTAAAAGACTGAAGCTGGGATGATATCTGTGGAGCTGAAAGACTGAAGCTGGGATGTTATCTGTGGAACTGAGGGACTGAAGCTGAGATGTTGTCTGTGTAGCTCAAACACTGAAGCTGGAATGTTATCTGTGGAGTTGTGGTACTGAAGTTGGGATGTTATCCGTGGAGCTGTGGGATTGAAGCTGGGATGTTATCTGTGGAGCTGAGGGACTAAAGCTGGGATGTTATCTGTGGAGCTGTGGGACTGAAGCTGGGATGTTATCTGTGGAGCTGAGGGACTGAAGATGGGATGATATCTGTGGAGCTGAGGGACTGAAGCTGGGATGATATCCGTGGAGTTGTGGGACTGAAGCTGGGATGTTATCTGTGGAGCTGAGGGACTGAAGCGGGGATATTATCTCTGGTGCTGAAAGACTGAAGCTGGGTTATTATCTGTGTATCTTAGGGAATGAAGCAGGGATGTTATCTGTGGACCTGAGATACTGAAGTTGGGATGTTATCTGTGGAGCTGTGGGACTGAAGCCTGGATGTTATCTGTGGATGTGAAAGACTGAAGCTGAGATGTTATCTGTGGAGCTGAGGGACTGAAGCAGGGATGTTATCTGTGGAGTTGTGTGACTGAAGCTGGGATGTTATCTGTGGAGCTGAGGGACTGAAGCTGGGATGTTATCTCTGGTGCTGAAAGACTGAAACTGGGTTGTTATCTGTGGATCTTAGGGACTGAAGCAGGGATGTTATCTGTGGAACTAAGGGACTGAAGCTGGGATGTTATCTCTGGACCTGAGGGACTGAAGCTGGGATCCTATCTGTGGAGCTGAGGGCCTGAAGCTGGGATGTTATCTGTGGAGCTGAAGGACTGAAGCTGGGATGATATCCGTGGAGTTGTGTGACTGAAGCTGGGATGTTATCTGTGGAGCTGAGGGACTGAAGCTGGGATGTTATCTCTGGTGCTGAAATACTGAAACTGGGTTGTTATCTGTGGATCTTAGGGACTGAAGCAGGGATGTTATCTGTGGAGCTAAGGGACTGAAGCTGGGATGTTATCTCTGGACCTGAGGGACTGAAGCTGGGATGTTATCTGTGGAGCTGAGGGACTGAAGCAGGGATGTTATCTGTGGAGCTGAAAGACTGAAGCTGGGATGTTATCTGTGGAGCGGAATCACTGAAGCTGGGATGTTAACTGTGGAGCAAAGGGATTGAAACTGAGATATTATCTCTTGATCGGAAAGACTGAAGCTGGGATGTATCTGTTAAGCTGAGGGACTGAACCTGGGATGTTGTTTGTGGAGCTAAAATACTTTAGCTGGGATGTTTTCTCTGGAGCTGAGGGACTGAAATGGGATGTTTTCTGTGGAGCTGTGGGACTGAAGCTGGGATGTGTTCTGTGGATCTGAATGACTAAATCTGGGATGTTATCTGTGAAGATGAGTGATTGAAGCTTGGATTTTATCTGTGGAGCTGAAAGACTGAAGGTGGAATGTTATCCGTGGAGCTGTGGGATTGAAGCTGGGATGTTATCTGTGGAGCTGATGGACTGAGGCTTGGTTGTTATCTGTGGAGCTTTGGAACTGAAGCTGGGATATTATCTGTGGAGCTGATCGACTGAAGCTGGGATGATATCCGTGGAGTTGTGGGACTGAAGCTGGGATGTTATCTCTGGACCTGAGGGACTGAAGCTGGGATCCTATCTGTGGAGCTGAGGGCCTGAAGCTGGGATGTTATCTGTGGAGCTGAAGGACTGAAGCTGGGATGATATCCGTGGAGTTGTGTGACTGAAGCTGGGATGTTATCTGTGGAGCTGAGGGACTGAAGCTGGGATGTTATCTCTGGTGCTGAAATACTGAAACTGGGTTGTTATCTGTGGATCTTAGGGACTGAAGCAGGGATGTTATCTGTGGAGCTAAGGGACTGAAGCTGGGATGTTATCTCTGGACCTGAGGGACTGAAGCTGGGATGTTATCTGTGGAGCTGAGGGACTGAAGCAGGGATGTTATCTGTGGAGCTGAAAGACTGAAGCTGGGATGTTATCTGTGGAGCGGAATCACTGAAGCTGGGATGTTAACTGTGGAGCTGAAGGACTGAAGCTGGGATGATATCCGTGGAGTTGTGTGACTGAAGCTGGGATGTTATCTGTGGAGCTGAGGGACTGAAGCTGGGATGTTATCTCTGGTGCTGAAATACTGAAACTGGGTTGTTATCTGTGGATCTTAGGGACTGAAGCAGGGATGTTATCTGTGGAGCTAAGGGACTGAAGCTGGGATGTTATCTCTGGACCTGAGGGACTGAAGCTGGGATGTTATCTGTGGAGCTGAGGGACTGAAGCAGGGATGTTATCTGTGGAGCTGAAAGACTGAAGCTGGGATGTTATCTGTGGAGCGGAATCACTGAAGCTGGGATGTTAACTGTGGAGCAAAGGGATTGAAACTGAGATATTATCTCTTGATCGGAAAGACTGAAGCTGGGATGTATCTGTTAAGCTGAGGGACTGAACCTGGGATGTTGTTTGTGGAGCTAAAATACTTTAGCTGGGATGTTTTCTCTGGAGCTGAGGGACTGAAATGGGATGTTTTCTGTGGAGCTGTGGGACTGAAGCTGGGATGTGTTCTGTGGATCTGAATGACTAAATCTGGGATGTTATCTGTGAAGATGAGGGATTGAAGCTTGGATTTTATCTGTGGAGCTGAAAGACTGAAGGTGGAATGTTATCCGTGGAGCTGTGGGATTGAAGCTGGGATGTTATCTGTGGAGCTGATGGACTGAGGCTTGGTTGTTATCTGTGGAGCTTTGGAACTGAAGCTGGGATATTATCTGTGGAGCTGATCGACTGAAGCTGGGATGATATCCGTGGAGTTGTGGGACTGAAGCTGGGATGTTATCTCTGGACCTGAGGGACTGAAGCTGGGATCCTATCTGTGGAGCTGAGGGCCTGAAGCTGGGATGTTATCTGTGGAGCTGAAGGACTGAAGCTGGGATGATATCCGTGGAGTTGTGTGACTGAAGCTGGGATGTTATCTGTGGAGCTGAGGGACTGAAGCTGGGATGTTATCTCTGGTGCTGAAATACTGAAACTGGGTTGTTATCTGTGGATCTTAGGGACTGAAGCAGGGATGTTATCTGTGGAGCTAAGGGACTGAAGCTGGGATGTTATCTCTGGACCTGAGGGACTGAAGCTGGGATGTTATCTGTGGAGCTGAGGGACTGAAGCAGGGATGTTATCTGTGGAGCTGAAAGACTGAAGCTGGGATGTTATCTGTGGAGCGGAATCACTGAAGCTGGGATGTTAACTGTGGAGCAAAGGGATTGAAACTGAGATATTATCTCTTGATCGGAAAGACTGAAGCTGGGATGTATCTGTTAAGCTGAGGGATTGAACCTGGGATGTTGTTTGTGGAGCTAAAATACTTTAGCTGGGATGTTTTCTCTGGAGCTGAGGGACTGAAATGGGATGTTTTCTGTGGAGCTGTGGGACTGAAGCTGGGATGTGTTCTGTGGATCTGAATGACTAAATCTGGGATGTTATCTGTGAAGATGAGGGATTGAAGCTTGGATTTTATCTGTGGAGCTGAAAGACTGAAGGTGGAATGTTATCCGTGGAGCTGTGGGATTGAAGCTGGGATGTTATCTGTGGAGCTGAGGGACTGAGGCTTGGTTGTTATCTGTGGAGCTTTGGAACTGAAGCTGGGATATTATCTGTGGAGCTGATCGACTGAAGCTGGGATGATATCCGTGGAGTTGTGGGACTGAAGCTGGGATGTTATCTCTGGACCTGAGGGACTGAAGCTGGGATCCTATCTGTGGAGCTGAGGGCCTGAAGCTGGGATGTTATCTGTGGAGCTGAAGGACTGAAGCTGGGATGATATCCGTGGAGTTGTGTGACTGAAGCTGGGATGTTATCTGTGGAGCTGAGGGACTGAAGCTGGGATGTTATCTCTGGTGCTGAAAGACTGAAACTGGGTTGTTATCTGTGGATCTTAGGGACTGAAGCAGGGATGTTATCTGTGGAGCTAAGGGACTGAAGCTGGGATGTTATCTCTGGACCTGAGGGACTGAAGCTGGGATCCTATCTGTGGAGCTGAGGGCCTGAAGCTGGGATGTTATCTGTGGAGCTGAAGGACTGAAGCTGGGATGATATCCGTGGAGTTGTGTGACTGAAGCTGGGATGTTATCTGTGGAGCTGAGGGACTGAAGCTGGGATGTTATCTCTGGTGCTGAAATACTGAAACTGGGTTGTTATCTCTGGATCTTAGGGACTGAAGCAGGGATGTTATCTGTGGAGCTAAGGGACTGAAGCTGGGATGTTATCTCTGGACCTGAGGGACTGAAGCTGGGATGTTATCTGTGGAGCTGAGGGACTGAAGCAGGGATGTTATCTGTGGAGCTGAAAGACTGAAGCTGGGATGTTATCTGTGGAGCGGAATCACTGAAGCTGGGATGTTAACTGTGGAGCAAAGGGATTGAAACTGAGATATTATCTCTTGATCGGAAAGACTGAAGCTGGGATGTATCTGTTAAGCTGAGGGATTGAACCTGGGATGTTGTTTGTGGAGCTAAAATACTTTAGCTGGGATGTTTTCTCTGGAGCTGAGGGACTGAAATGGGATGTTTTCTGTGGAGCTGTGGGACTGAAGCTGGGATGTGTTCTGTGGATCTGAATGACTAATGATGATCTGGGATGTTATCTGTGAAGATGAGGGATTGAAGCTTGGATTTTATCTGTGGAGCTGAAAGACTGAAGGTGGAATGTTATCCGTGGAGCTGTGGGATTGAAGCTGGGATGTTATCTGTGGAGCTGAGGGACTGAGGCTTGGTTGTTATCTGTGGAGCTTTGGAACTGAGGCTGGGATATTATCTGTGGAGCTGATCGACTGAAGCTGGGATGATATCCGTGGAGTTGTGGGACTGAAGCTGGGATGTTATCTGTGGAGCTGAGGGACTGAAGCTTGGATGTTATCTCTGGTGCTGAAAGACTGAAGCTGGGTTGTTATCTGTGGATCTTAGGGACTGAAGCAGGGATGTTATCTGTGGAGCTAAGGGACTGAAGCTGGGATGTTATCTGTGGAGCTGAAAGACTGAAGCTGGGATGTTATCTGTGGAGCGGAATCACTGAAGCTGGGATGTTATCTGTGGAGCAAAGGGATTGAAACTGAGATGTTATCTCTTGATCGGAAAGACTGAAGCTGGGATGTATATGTTAAGCTGAGGGACTGAACCTGGGATGTTGTTTGTGGAGCTAAAATACTTTAGCTGGGATGTTTTCTGTGGAGCTGAGGGACTGAAATGGGATGTTTTCTGTGGAGCTGTAGGACTGAAGCTGGGATGTTTTCTGTGGATCTGAATGACTATATCTGGGATGTTATCTGTGGAGATGAGGGATTGAAGCTTGGATTTTATCTGTGGAGCAGAAACACTGAAGCTGGAATGTTATCCGTGGAGCTGTGGGATTGAAGCTGGGATGTTATCTGTGGAGCAGAGGGACTGAGGCTTGGATGTTATCTGTGGAGCTGTGGGACTGAAGCTGGGATGTTATCTGTGGAGCTGTGGGACTGAAGCTGGGATGATATCTGTGGAGCTGAAAGACTGAAGCTGGGATGTTATCTGTGGAACTGAGGGACTGAAGCTGAGATGTTGTCTGTGTAGCTCAAAAACTGAAGCTGGGATGTTATCTGTGGAGCTGAATCACAGAAGCTGGGATGTTATCTGTGGAGCTGAATCACAGAAGCTGGGATGTTATCTGTGGAGCAAAGGGATTGAATCTAAGATGTTGTCTCTTGATCGGAAAGACTGAAGCTGGGATGTATCTGTTGAGCTGAGGGAGGAACCTGGGATGTTGTTTGTGGATCAGAAAGACTGAAGCTGGGATGTTATCTGTGGAGCTGAATCACTGAAGCTGGGATGTTATCTGTGGAGCAAAGGGATTGAAACTAAAATTTTGTCTCTTGATCGTAAAGACTGAAGCTGGGATGTATCTGTTGAGCTGAGGGACTGATCCTGGGATGTTGTTTGTGGAGCTAAAAGACTGAAGCTGGGATGTTTTCTGTGGAGCTGAGGGACTGAAGCTGGGATGTTATCTGTGGAGCTGAAAGACTGCAGCTGGGATGTTATCTGTGGAGCTGAATCACTGAAGCTGGGATTTTATCAGTGGAGCAAAGGGCTTGAAACTGAGATGTTGTCTCTTGATCGGAAACACTGAAGCTGGGATGTATCTGTTGAGCTGAGGGACTGAAGCTGGGATGTTGTTTGTGGAGCTAAAAGACTGAAGCTGGGATGTTTTCTGTGGAGCTGAGGGACTGAAGCTGGGATGGTATCTGTGGAGCTGAAAGACTGAAGCTGGGATGTTATCTGTGGAGCTGAAAGACTGAATCTGGGATGTTATCTGTGGAGCGGAGGGACTGAAGCTTGGATGTTATCTGTGGAGCTGAAAGACTGAATCTGGGATGTTATCTGTGGAGCTGAAAGACTGAATCTGGGATGTTATCTGTGGAGCTGAAAGACTGAATCTGCGATGTTGTCTGTGGAGCTGAGGCACTGAAGCTGAGATGTTATCTGTGGAGCTGAAACACTGAAGCTTGGATGTTATCTGTGGTGCTGAGGGACTGAACCTGGGATGTTATTTTTGGAGCTGAGGCACTGAAGCTGGGATGTTATCTGTGGAGCTGAGGGACTGAAGCTGAGATGTTATCTGTGGAGCTGAGGTACTGAAGCTGGGATGTTATCTGTGGAGCTGAAGTACTGAAGCTGGGATGTTATCTGTGGAGCTGAGGTACTGAAGCTGGGATGTTATCTGTGGAGCTGAAAGACTGAATCTGGGATGTTATCTGTGGAGCTGAAAGACTGAATTTGGGATGTTATCTGCGGAGCTGAGGGACTGAAGCTTGGATATTTTCTGTGGAGCTGAGGCACTGAAGCTGGGATGTTATCTGTGGAGCTGAGGCATTGAAGCTGGGATGTTATCTGTGGATCGGAAAGACTGAATCTGGGATGTATCTGTTGAGCAGAGGGACTGAACCTGGGATGTTGTTCGTGGAGCTGAAAGACTGAAGCTGGGATGTTATCTGTGGAGCTGAGGGACAGAAGCTGGGATGTTTTCTGTGGAGCTGAAAGACTGAATCTGGTATGTTGTCTTTGGAGCTGAAGGACGGTGTGATTCAAAACAACTTTCACAAGAGCTATTAGTATGTAACATATTTTCACAGCTTTCAATGACAGGGACTAATTTTCTGCTTCGAACCTTTATGAAAACCTTTATGTTAACTTTCATATCTTGTCAGAGATACCATTAATAAAATTCTCCTGAGACGAGGGAATAAATTGATTAAACATTTCAGTTAGTCAACACCGGTGGTTTACCACACATGTAGTGAATACCGTTTGATTTGAAAATGTATTTATACAGTGCCTTCAGAAAGTATTGACACCCCTTGACTTATTCATCATGTTGTTATGTTACAGCCTGAATTTAAAATTGATTAAATTGAGATGTTGTGTCACTGTCCTTCACACAATAACCCATAATGTCAAAGTGGAAATAGGTATAATTTATTTCAGAGTTTAAAGGCTGTGATAGGAAAACACTGAGGATGGATCAACAACATTGTAGTTACCCCACAATAGTAAACCAAATGGCAGAGTGAAAAGAAGGAAGCCTGTACAGAATAAAGATATTCCAAAACATGCATCCTGTTTGAATAAGGCATCAAAAATGTGGCAAATAAATTAACTTTATGTCTTGAATACAAAGCGTGTTAAACAGCCACCACTAACATTGAGTGGCTACTGCCAACACACTGTCAATGACACTGACTCTACTCCAGCCACTTTAATCATGGGAATTGATGGGAAATTATGTAAATATATCACTAGCCACTTTAAACAATGCTACCTTATATAATGTTACTTACCCTACATTGTTCATCTCATATGCATACGTTGATACTGTACTCTATATCATCGACTGCATCCTTATGTAATACATGTATCACTAGCCACTTTAACTATGCCACTTGGTTTACATACTTATCTCATATGTATATACTGTACTCGATATAATCTACTGTATCTTGCCTATGCTGCTCTGTACCATCACTCATTCATATATCCTTATGTACATATTCTTTATCCCCTTACACTGTGTATAAGACAGTAGTTTTTTTGGAATTGTTAGTTAGATTACTTGCTCGTTATTACTGCATTGTCGGAACTAGAAGCACAAGCATTTCGCTACACTCACATTAACATCTGCTAACCATGTGTATGTGACAAATAAAATTTGATTTGATTTGATTTGGTGTTTGGGGCAAAGCCAACACATCACTGACTACCACTCCTCATATGTTCAAGCATGGTGGTCCCTACATCGTGTTATGGGTATGCTTGTTATCGGCAAGGGCTAGGGAATGTTTTGGGAAAAAAATACAATTTAATAGTTAAGCAAATGCAAAATGCATAACCTGGTTCAGTCTGCTTTCCAACAGACACTGGGAGATTAATTCAGACACGGGAGTTGCTTACAAACTTGCATAGTTAAAAAAATATGTATATATATTTTTTTTAACCTTTATTTAACTAGACAAGTCAGTTAAGAACAAATTCTTATTTTCAATGACGGCCTAGGAACACTGCCTGTTCAGGGACAGATTTGTACCTTGTCAGGTCGGGGATTTGAACTTGCAACTTTCCGGTTCCTAGTCCAAAGCGCTAACCACTAGGCTACCCTGCCACCCCAGTAAAGGTTAAATAAATGTGAAATTTAAATAAAGATGACATTGAATGTTCCTGAGTGTTCTAGTTTGGGTTTTCACTTAAATTGGCTTGAAAAATCTATGGCAAGACCTGAAAATGGTTGTCTATCGATGATCAACAACCAACTTGACATAGCTTGAAGAATTTAAAAAAGAACCATGTGCAAACATTGTACAAACCAGGTGTGTAAAGCTCTTACCCAAAAAGACTCACAGCAATAATCGCTGCCAAAGGTGATTCTAAAACAAGTTTTCACTTTATAATTATGGGATATTGTGTGTAGATGGGTGAGAAAAGAAAACATATTTAATACATTTTAAATTAAAGCTGTAACACAACAAAATGTGGAATAAGTCAAGGGGTATGAATACTTTCGGAAGGCACTGTACCACTCCACAAGTCATTAAGGGCGTACAGGGGTAGTGCAAAACCAAGCTGGGAGTCACACATCCTAAGACTAAGTACATGTATTCACAACTTGAAAGGTCATTTTCCATAGTTGTGTTAGAACTGAACTCACCGTATGGGACGGGACACAACCAGCTCCACTTGGGGGTCTGGCTTCGATTCTAGAATGACATTATAAACTTCCTTGAATGTTGCTCCTTGTAGGACCCTCCCATTCCATTCAAGAACCTGATCTCCTGAAGAGAGAGAGAGGATCCGTTAACACAGCACACTGCAGAAAAAAGAGAGGAGTGACGTTAAAATATTCATGCAGTGTACAAATATGATTGAATTTGAGAAGTGTTTATGATGTGTACAAATATGATTGGTCAGACAAGGGTAATGGCAGCTAAAAAGACTCATTGCATCATCAGTATGAGAAGGCATGTACTCATGACATCATCAGTGGGATCCAGGGTGTACTCATGACATCAACAGTATGAGACATCGTGAGAGTGCGTACTCGTGACATCATCATTGTGAGTCAACATGTACTAGTTACATATTTGGAATGAACCAGTGTCTACTCATGATTTCATCAGTGTAAGCCAGTGTCTACTCATGACATCCTCAGTGTGAGACAGAGTGTACTCTTGACATGATCAGTGTGAGCAGGTGTGTACCTGGTCGAAGGTGACCAACAGTATCTGCTAGACTCCCTCTCTTCACTTTAGTGATGAAAGCACAAAGTCGACCAGAATCCATCATCTTTCCTCCAACCACCTGTTAGACACAGACATGTTCAGTCATCACTATACATTGCACTCAGTATACATCACTATACATCAGTGGTGTAAAGTACTGAAGTAAAAATTCTTTAAAGTACTACTTAAGTCGTTTTTTGGGGTATCTGTACTTTACTGTACATATTTTTAACATTTTTACCACCTTTTTCCCCCAATTTTGTGGTATCCAATTGTTAGTAGTTACTATCTTGTCTCATCACTACAACTCCCGTATGGGCTCGGGAGAGACGAAGGTCGAAAGCCATGCGTCCTCTGAAACACAACCCAACCAAGCTGCACTGCTTCTTAACACAGCATGCATCCAACCCGGAAGCCAGCTGCACCAATGTGTCGGAGGAAACACCGTGCACCTGGCGACCTGGTTAGAGTGCACTGTGCCCGGCCTGCCAGGGGAATCGCTAGTGCGCGATGAGACAAGGATATCCCTACCGGCCAAACCCTCCCTAACCCGGATGGCGCTAGGCCAATTGTGCATTACCCCATGGACCTCCCGGTAGCGGCCGGCTGTGAAAGACCCTGGGCTCGAACCCAGAGTCTCTGGTGGCAGGGTGGTGCACGCCTTAGGCCACTGCACCACCCGGGAGGCCCTACTAATTATATTTTTAACAACTTTTAATTTTACTTCGCTACAGTCCTAAAGAAAATAATGTACTTTTTACTGCTTACATTTACCTGACACCAAAAAGTACTCGTTACATTTTTAATGCTTTAGCAGGACAGGAAAATGGTCCAATTCACACACTTATCAAAACAACACATGGTCATCCCTTCTGTCTCTGATCTGGCGGATTCACTAAACACAAATGCATATTTTGAAAAATGATGTCTGAGTGTTGGAGTGTGCCCCTAGATATCTGTAAATTATGTCTGAGTGTTGGAGTGTGCCCCTGGATATCTGTAAATGATGTCTGAGTGATGGAGTGTGCCCCTGGAAATCTGTAATTGATGTCTGAGTGATGGTGTGTGCCCCTGGAAATCTGTAATTGATGTCTGAATGATGGAGTGTGCCTCTGGCTATCTGTAAATGATGTCTGAGTGATGGAGCGTGCCCCTGGATATCTGTAAATGATGTCTGAGTGATGGAGTGTGCCCCTGGATATCTGTAAATGATGTCTGAGTGATGGAGTGTGCCTCTGGATATCTGTAAATGATGTCTGAGTGATGGAGTGCGCCTCTGGATATCTGTAAATTATGTCTGAGTGATGGAGTGTGCCTCTGGATATCGGTAAATTATGTCTGAGTGCTGGAGTGTGCCTCTGGATATCTGTAAATGATGTCTGAGTGTTGGAGTGTGCCCCTGGATATCTGTAAATGATGTCTGAGTGATGGAGTGTGCCTCTGGATATCTGTAAATTATGTGTGAGTGTTGGAGTGTGCCTCTGGATATCTGTAAATGATGTCTTAGTGATGGAGTGTGCCTCTGGATATCTGTAAATGATGTCTTAGTGATGGAGTGTGCCCCTGGCTATCTGTAAATGATGTCTTAGTGATGGAGTGTGCCCATGGCTATCTGTAAATAATGTCTGAGTGATGGAGTTTGCCCCTGGATATCTGTAAATGATGTCTTAGTGATGGAGTGTGCCTCTGGATATCTGTAAATGATGTCTGAGTGATGGAGTGTGCCCCTGGCTATCTGTAAATGATGTCTGAGTGATGGAGTGTGCCCCTGGATATCTGTAAATGATGTCTTAGTGATGGAGTGTGCCCCTGGCTATCTGTAAATGATGTCTTAGTGATGGAGTGTGCCCCTGGCTATCTGTAAATAATGTCTGAGTGATGGAGTTTGCCCCTGGATATCTGTAAATAATGTCTTAGTGATGGAGTGTGCCTCTGGATATCTGTAAATGATGTCTGAGTGATGGAGTGTGCCCCTGGCTATCTGTAAATAATGTCTGAGTGATGGAGTTTGCCCCTGGATATCTGTAAATTATGTCTTAGTGATGGAGTGTGCCTCTGGATATCTGTAAATAATGTCTTAGTGATGGAGTGTGCCCCTGGCTATCTGTAAATAATGTCTGAGTGATGGAGTTTGCCCCTGGCTATCTGTAAATGATGTCTTAGTGATGGAGTGTGCCCCTGGCTATCTGTAAATAATGTCTGAGTGATGGAGTTTGCCCCTGGCTATCTGTAAATGATGTCTTAGTGATGGAGTGTGCCTCTGGATATCTGTAAATGATGTCTTAGTGATGGAGTGTGCCTCTGGATATCTGTAAATGATGTCTTAGTGATGGAGTGTGCCCCTGGATATCTGTAAATGATGTCTTAGTGATGGAGTGTGCCCCTGGCTATCTGTAAATAATGTCTGAGTGATGGAGTTTGCCCCTGGCTATCTGTAAATGATGTCTTAGTGATGGAGTGTGCCCCTGGCTATCTGTAAATAATGTCTGAGTGATGGAGTTTGCACCTGGCTATCTGTAAATGATGTCTTAGTGATGGAGTGTGCCTCTGGATATCTGTAAATGATGTCTTAGTGATGGAGAGTGCCCCTGGATATCTGTAAATGATGTCTTAGTGATGGAGTGTGCCTCTGGATATCTGTAAATGATGTCTTAGTGATGGAGTGTGCCTCTGGATATCTGTAAATGATGTCTTAGTGATGGAGTGTGCCTCTGGATATCTGTAAATGATGTCTTAGTGATGGAGTGTGCCCTGGATATCTGTAAATAATGTCTTAGTGATGGAGTGTGCCCCTGGATATCTGTAAATGATGTCTTAGTGATGGAGTGTGCCCCTGGATATCTGTAAATGATGTCTTAGTGATGGAGTGTGCCCCTGGATATCTGTAAATGATGTCTGAGTGATGGAGTGTGCCCCTGGATATCTGTAAATGATGTCTGAGTGAATGAGTGTGCCCCTGGATATCTGTAAATGATGTCTGAGTGATGGAGTGTGCCCCTGGATATCTGTAAATGATGTCTGAGTGATGGAGTGCACCTCTGGATATCTGTAAATGATGTCTGAGTGATGGAGTGTGCCTCTGGATATCTGTAAATTAGGTCTGAGTGATGGAGTGTGCCCCTGGCTATCTGTAAATGATGTCTGGGTGACGGAGTGTGCCCCTGGCTATCTGTAAATGATGTCTGAGTGAATGAGTGTGCCCCTGGATATCTGTAAATGATGTCTGAGTGATGGAGTGTGCCCCTGGATATCTGTAAATGATGTCTGAGTGATGGAGTGCACCTCTGGATATCTGTAAATGATGTCTGAGTGATGGAGTGTGCCTCTGGATATCTGTAAATGATGTCTTAGTGATGGAGTGTGCCCCTGGATATCTGTAAATGATGTCTTAGTGATGGAGTGTGCCTCTGGATATCTGTAAATGATGTCTTAGTGATGGAGTGTGCCTCTGGATATCTGTAAATGATGTCTTAGTGATGGAGTGTGCCTCTGGATATCTGTAAATGATGTCTTAGTGATGGAGTGTGCCCCTGGATATCTGTAAATGATGTCTTAGTGATGGAGTGTGCCCCTGGCTATCTGTAAATAATGTCTGAGTGATGGAGTTTGCCCCTGGCTATCTGTAAATGATGTCTTAGTGATGGAGTGTGCCTCTGGATATCTGTAAATGATGTCTTAGTGATGGAGTGTGCCTCTGGATATCTGTAAATGATGTCTTAGTGATGGAGTGTGCCCCTGGATATCTGTAAATGATGTCTTAGTGATGGAGTGTGCCCCTGGATATCTGTAAATAATGTCTGAGTGATGGAGTTTGCCCCTGGCTATCTGTAAATGATGTCTTAGTGATGGAGTGTGCCCCTGGCTATCTGTAAATAATGTCTGAGTGATGGAGTTTGCCCCTGGCTATCTGTAAATGATGTCTTAGTGATGGAGTGTGCCTCTGGATATCTGTAAATGATGTCTTAGTGATGGAGAGTGCCCCTGGATATCTGTAAATGATGTCTTAGTGATGGAGTGTGCCTCTGGATATCTGTAAATGATGTCTTAGTGATGGAGTGTGCCTCTGGATATCTGTAAATGATGTCTTAGTGATGGAGTGTGCCTCTGGATATCTGTAAATGATGTCTTAGTGATGGAGTGTGGCCCTGGATATCTGTAAATAATGTCTTAGTGATGGAGTGTGCCCCTGGATATCTGTAAATGATGTCTTAGTGATGGAGTGTGCCCCTGGATATCTGTAAATGATGTCTTAGTGATGGAGTGTGCCCCTGGATATCTGTAAATGATGTCTGAGTGATGGAGTGTGCCCCTGGATATCTGTAAATGATGTCTGAGTGAATGAGTGTGCCCCTGGATATCTGTAAATGATGTCTGAGTGATGGAGTGTGCCCCTGGATATCTGTAAATGATGTCTGAGTGATGGAGTGCACCTCTGGATATCTGTAAATGATGTCTGAGTGATGGAGTGTGCCTCTGGATATCTGTAAATTAAGTGATGGAGTGTGCCCCTGGCTATCTGTAAATGATGTCTGGGTGGAGTGTGCCCCTGGCTATCTGTAAATGATGTCTGAGTGATGAGTGTGCCCCTGGATATCTGTAAATGATGTCTGAGTGATGGAGTGTGCCCCTGGATATCTGTAAATGATGTCTGAGTGATGGAGTGCACCTCTGGATATCTGTAAATGATGTCTGAGTGATGGAGTGTGCCTCTGGATATCTGTAAATGATGTCTTAGTGATGGAGAGTGCCCCTGGATATCTGTAAATGATGTCTTAGTGATGGAGTGTGCCTCTGGATATCTGTAAATGATGTCTTAGTGATGGAGTGTGCCTCTGGATATCTGTAAATGATGTCTTAGTGATGGAGTGTGCCTCTGGATATCTGTAAATGAAGTGTGGCCCTGGATATCTGTAAATAATGTCTTAGTGATGGAGTGTGCCCCTGGATATCTGTAAATGATGTCTTAGTGATGGAGTGTGCCCCTGGATATCTGTAAATGATGTCTTAGTGATGGAGTGTGCCCCTGGATATCTGTAAATGATGTCTGAGTGATGGAGTGTGCCCCTGGATATCTGTAAATGATGTCTGAGTGAATGAGTGTGCCCCTGGATATCTGTAAATGAAGTGATGGAGTGTGCCTCTGGATATGATGTCTGAGTGCTGGAGTGTGCCTCTGGATATCTGTAAATGATGTCTGAGTGATGGAGTGTGCCCCTGGATATCTGTAAATGATGTCTGAGTGATGGAGTGTGCCTCTGGATATCTGTAAATGATGAGTGTTGGAGTGTGCCTCTGGATATCTGTAAATGATGTCTGAGTGATGGAGTGTGCCTCTGGATATCTGTAAATGATGTCTTAGTGATGGAGTGTGCCCCTGGATATCTGTAAATGATGTCTTAGTGATGGAGTGTGCCCTGGCTATCTGTAAATAATGTCTGAGTGATGGAGTTGCCCCTGGATATCTGTAAATGATGTCTTAGTGATGGAGTGTGCCTCTGGATATCTGTAAATGATGTCTGAGTGATGGAGTGTGCCCCTGGCTATCTGTAAATGATGTCTGAGTGATGGAGTGTGCCCTGGATATCTGTAAATGATGTCTTAGTGATGGAGTGTGCCCCTGGCTATCTGTAAATGATGTCTTAGTGATGGAGTGTGCCCTGGATATCTGTAAATAATGTCTGAGTGATGGAGTGTGCCCCTGGATATCTGTAAATTATGTCTTAGTGATGGAGTGTGCCTCTGGATATCTGTAAATGATGTCTGAGTGATGGAGTGTGCCCCTGGATATCTGTAAATGATGTCTGAGTGATGGAGTGTGCCCCTGGATATCTGTAAATGATGTCTGAGTGATGGAGTGTGCCTCTGGATATCTGTAAATAATGTCTGAGTGATGGAGTGTGCCCCTGGCTATCTGTAAATAATGTCTGAGTGATGGAGTTTGCCCCTGGCTATCTGTAAATGATGTCTTAGTGATGGAGTGTGCCCCTGGCTATCTGTAAATAATGTCTGAGTGATGGAGTTTGCCCCTGGCTATCTGTAAATGATGTCTTAGTGATGGAGTGTGCCTCTGGATATCTGTAAATGATGTCTTAGTGATGGAGTGTGCCTCTGGATATCTGTAAATGATGTCTTAGTGATGGAGTGTGCCTCTGGATATCTGTAAATGATGTCTTAGTGATGGAGTGTGCCTCTGGATATCTGTAAATGATGTCTTAGTGATGGAGTGTGCCCCTGGATATCTGTAAATGATGTCTTAGTGATGGAGTGTGCCCCTGGATATCTGTAAATGATGTCTTAGTGATGGAGTGTGCCCCTGGATATCTGTAAATGATGTCTTAGTGATGGAGTGTGCCCCTGGATATCTGTAAATGATGTCTGAGTGATGGAGTGTGCCCCTGGATATCTGTAAATGATGTCTGAGTGATGGAGTGTGCCCCTGGATATCTGTAAATGATGTCTGAGTGATGGAGTGTGCCCCTGGATATCTGTAAATGATGTCTGAGTGATGGAGTGTGCCTCTGGATATCTGTAAATGATGTCTTAGTGATGGAGTGTGCCTCTGGATATCTGTAAATGATGTCTTAGTGATGGAGTGTGCCCCTGGATATCTGTAAATGATGTCTTAGTGATGGAGTGTGCCCCTGGCTATCTGTAAATGATGTCTGAGTGATGGAGTGTGCCCCTGGATATCTGTAAATGATGTCTGAGTGATGGAGTGTGCCTCTGGATATCTGTAAATGATGTCTGAGTGATGGAGTGTGCCCCTGGATATCTGTAAATGATGTCTGAGTGTTGGAGTGTGCCCCTGGATATCTGTAAATGATGTCTTAGTGATGGAGTGTGCCCCTGGATATCTGTAAATGATGTCTTAGTGATGGAGTGTGCCCCTGGATATCTGTAAATAATGTCTGAGTGATGGAGTGTGCCCCTGGATATCTGTAAATAATGTCTTAGTGATGGAGTGTGCCTCTGGATATCTGTAAATGATGTCTGAGTGATGGAGTGTGCCCCTGGATATCTGTAAATGATGTCTGAGTGATGGAGTTTGCCCCTGGATATCTGTAAATGATGTCAGTGATGGAGTGTGCCTCTGGATATCTGTAAATATGTCTTAGTGATGGAGTGTGCCCCTGGCTATCTGTAAATGATGTCTGAGTGATGGAGTGTGCCCTGGCTATCTGTAAATGATGTCTTAGTGATTGAGTGTGCCCCTGGATATCTGTAAATGATGTCTTAGTGATGGAGTGTGCCCCTGGATATCTGTAAATGATGTCTTAGTGATGGAGTGTGCCTCTGGATATCTGTAAATGATGTCTTAGTGATGGAGTGTGCCTCTGGATATCTGTAAATGATGTCTTAGTGATGGAGTGTGCCCCTGGATATCTGTAAATGATGTCTTAGTGATGGAGTGTGCCCCTGGCTATCTGTAAATAATGTCTGAGTGATGGAGTTTGCCCCTGGCTATCTGTAAATGATGTCTTAGTGATGGAGTGTGCCCCTGGCTATCTGTAAATAATGTCTGAGTGATGGAGTTTGCCCTGGCTATCTGTAAATGATGTCTTAGTGATGGAGTGTGCCTCTGGATATCTGTAAATGATGTCTTAGTGATGGAGAGTGCCCCTGGATATCTGTAAATGATGTCTTAGTGATGGAGTGTGCCTCTGGATATCTGTAAATGATGTCTTAGTGATGGAGTGTGCCTCTGGATATCTGTAAATGATGTCTTAGTGATGGAGTGTGCCTCTGGATATCTGTAAATGATGTCTTAGTGATGGAGTGTGCCCTGGATATCTGTAAATGATGTCTTAGTGATGGAGTGTGCCCCTGGATATCTGTAAATGATGTCTTAGTGATGGAGTGTGCCCCTGGATATCTGTAAATGATGTCTTAGTGATGGAGTGTGCCCCTGGATATCTGTAAATGATGTCTGAGTGATGGAGTGTGCCCCTGGATATCTGTAAATGATGTCTGAGTGATGGAGTGTGCCCCTGGATATCTGTAAATGATGTCTGAGTGATGGAGTGTGCCCCTGGATATCTGTAAATGATGTCTGGGTGATGGAGTGCGCCTCTGGATATCTATAAATGATGTCTGAGTGATGGAGTGTGCCTCTGGATATCTGTAAATGATGTCTGAGTGATGGAGTGTGCCCCTGTCTATCTGTAAATGATGTCTGAGTGTGTGCCCCTGGATATCTGTAAATGATGTCTGAGTGATGGAGTGTGCCCCTGGATATCTGTAAATGATGTCTGAGTGATGGAGTGTGCCCCTGGATATCTGTAAATGATGTCTGAGTGATGGAGTTTGCCCCTGGATATCTGTAAATGATGTCTGAGTGATGGAGTGTGCCTCTGGATATCTGTAAATGATGTCTGAGTGATGGAGTGTGCCCCTGGATATCTGTGGAGTGTGCCTCTGGATATCTGTAAATGATGTCTGAGTGATGTAGTGTGCCCCTGGATATCTGTAAAATATGTCTGAGTGACGGAGTGTGCCCCTGGATATCTGTAAATGATGTCTGAGTGATGGAGTGTGCCTCGGATATCGTTAAATAATGTCTGAGTGATGGAGTGTGCCCCTGGCTATCTGTAAATGAGGTCTGAGTGATGCAGTGTGCCCCTGGATATCTGTAAATGATGTCTGGGTGATGGAGTGTGCCCCTGGATATCTGTAAATGATGTCTGAGTGATGGAGTGTGCCCCTGGCTATCTGTAAATAATGTCTGAGTGATGGAGTTTGCCCCTGGATATCTGTAAATGATGTCTTAGTGATGGAGTGTGCCTCTGGATATCTGTAAATGATGTCTGAGTGATGGAGTGTGCCCCTGGATATCTGTAAATAAGTGATGAGTTTGCCCCTGGATATCTGTAAATGATGTCTTAGTGATGGAGTGTGCCTCTGGATATCTGTAAATAAAGTGATGGAGTGTGCCCCTGGATATCTGTAAATGATGTCTGAGTGATGAGTTTGCCCCTGGCTATCTGTAAATGATGTCTTAGTGATGGAGTGTGCCCCTGGCTATCTGTAAATGATGTCTGAGTGATGGAGTTTGCCCCTGGATATCTGTAAATGATGTCTTAGTGATGGAGTGTGCCTCTGGATATCTGTAAATGATGTCTTAGTGATGGAGTGTGCCTCTGGATATCTGTAAATGATGTCTTAGTGATGGAGTGTGCCCCTGGATATCTGTAAATGATGTCTTAGTGATGGAGTGTGCCCCTGGCTATCTGTAAATAATGTCTGAGTGATGGAGTTTGCCCTGGCTATCTGTAAATGATGTCTTAGTGATGGAGTGTGCCCTGGCTATCTGTAAATAATGTCTGAGTGATGGAGTTTGCCCCTGGCTATCTGTAAATGATGTCTTAGTGATGGAGTGTGCCCCTGGATATCTGTAAATGATGTCTTAGTGATGGAGTGTGCCCCTGGATATCTGTAAATGATGTCTTAGTGATGGAGTGTGCCTCTGGATATCTGTAAATGATGTCTTAGTGATGGAGTGTGCCTCTGGATATCTGTAAATGATGTCTTAGTGATGGAGTGTGCCCCTGGATATCTGTAAATGATGTCTTAGTGATGGAGTGTGTGCCCTGGATATCTGTAAATGATGTCTTAGTGATGGAGTGTGCCCCTGGATATCTGTAAATGATGTCTTAGTGATGGAGTGTGCCCCTGGATATCTGTAAATGATGTCTTAGTGATGGAGTGTGCCCCTGGATATCTGTAAATGAAGTGATGGAGTGTGCCTCGGATATCGTTAAATAATGTCTGAGTGATGGAGTGTGCCCCTGGCTATCTGTAAATGATGTCTGAGTGATGGAGTGTGCCCCTGGATATCTGTAAATGATGTCTGAGTGATGGAGTGTGCCTCTGGATATCTGTAAATGATGTCTGAGTGATGGAGTGTGCCTCTGGATATCTGTAAATGATGTCTGAGTGATGGAGTGTGCCCCTGGCTATCTGTAAATGATGTCTGAGTGATGGAGTGTGCCCCTGGCTATCTGTAAATGATGTCTGAGTGATGGAGTGTGCCCCTGGATATCTGTAAATGATGTCTGAGTGATGGAGTGTGCCCCTGGATATCTGTAAATGATGTCTGAGTGATGGAGTGTGCCTCTGGATATCTGTAAATGATGTCTGAGTGATGGAGTGTGCCTCTGGATATCTGTAAATGATGTCTGAGTGATGGAGTGTGCCCCTGGATATCTGTAAATGATGTCTGAGTGATGGAGTGTGCCTCTGGATATCTGTAAATGATGTCTGAGTGATGGAGTGTGCCCCTGGATATCTGTAAATGATGTCTGAGTGATGGAGTGTGCCCCTGGATATCTGTAAATGATGTCTGAGTGATGGAGTGTGCCCCTGGATATCTGTAAATGATGATATCTGAGTGATGGAGTGTGCCCTGGATATCTGTAAATTATGTCTGAGTGATGGAGTGTGCCCCTGGCTATCTGTAAATGATGTCTGAGTGATGGAGTGTGCCCCTGGATATCTGTAAATGATGTCTTAGTGATGGAGTGTGCCTCTGGATATCTGTAAATGATGTCTGAGTGATGGAGTGTGCCCCTGGATATCTGTAAATGATGTCTGAGTGATGGAGTGTGCCCCTGGATATCTGTAAATGATGTCTTAGTGATGGAGTGTGCCCCTGGATATCTGTAAATGATGTCTTAGTGATGGAGTGTGCCCCTGGATATCTGTAAATGATGTCTGAGTGATGGAGTGTGCCCCTGGATATCTGTAAATGATGTCTTAGTGATGGAGTGTGCCTCTGGATATCTGTAAATGATGTCTGAGTGATGGAGTGTGCCCCTGGCTATCTGTAAATAATGTCTGAGTGATGGAGTTTGCCCCTGGATATCTGTAAATGATGTCTTAGTGATGGAGTGTGCCTCTGGATATCTGTAAATAATGTCTTAGTGATGGAGTGTGCCCCTGGCTATCTGTAAATAATGTCTGAGTGATGGAGTTTGCCCCTGGCTATCTGTAAATGATGTCTTAGTGATGGAGTGTGCCTCTGGATATCTGTAAATGATGTCTGAGTGATGGAGTTTGCCCCTGGATATCTGTAAATGATGTCTTAGTGATGGAGTGTGCCTCTGGATATCTGTAAATGATGTCTTAGTGATGGAGTGTGCCTCTGGATATCTGTAAATGAAGTGATGAGTGTGCCCCTGGATATCTGTAAATGATGTCTTAGTGATGGAGTGTGCCCCTGGCTATCTGTAAATAATGTCTGAGTGATGGAGTTTGCCCCTGGCTATCTGTAAATGATGTCTTAGTGATGGAGTGTGCCCCTGGCTATCTGTAAATAATGTCTGAGTGATGGAGTTTGCCCTGGCTATCTGTAAATGATGTCTTAGTGATGGAGTGTGCCTCTGGATATCTGTAAATGATGTCTTAGTGATGGAGAGTGCCCCTGGATATCTGTAAATGATGTCTTAGTGATGGAGTGTGCCTCTGGATATCTGTAAATGATGTCTTAGTGATGGAGTGTGCCTCTGGATATCTGTAAATGATGTCTTAGTGATGGAGTGTGCCTCTGGATATCTGTAAATGATGTCTTAGTGATGGAGTGTGCCCCTGGATATCTGTAAATGATGTCTTAGTGATGGAGTGTGCCCCTGGATATCTGTAAATGATGTCTTAGTGATGGAGTGTGCCCCTGGATATCTGTAAATGATGTCTTAGTGATGGAGTGTGCCCCTGGATATCTGTAAATGATGTCTGAGTGATGGAGTGTGCCCCTGGATATCTGTAAATGATGTCTGAGTGATGGAGTGTGCCCCTGGATATCTGTAAATGATGTCTGAGTGATGGAGTGTGCCCCTGGATATCTGTAAATGATGTCTGAGTGATGGAGTGCGCCTCTGGATATCTGTAAATGATGTCTGAGTGATGGAGTGTGCCTCTGGATATCTGTAAAATATGTCTGAGTGACGGAGTGTGCCCCTGGATATCTGTAAATGATGTCTGGGTGATGGAGTGTGCCCCTGGCTATCTGTAAATGATGTCTGAGTGATGGAGTGTGCCCCTGGATATCTGTAAATGATGTCTGTGCCCCTGGATATCTGTAAATGATGTCTGAGTGATGGAGTGCCCCTGGATATCTGTAAATGATGTCTGAGTGATGGAGTGTGCCTCTGGATATCTGTAAATGATGTCTAGTGATGGAGTGTGCCCCTGGATATCTGTAAATGATGTCTGAGTGATGGAGTGTGCCTCTGGATATCTGTAAATGATGTCTTAGTGATGGAGTGTGCCCTGGATATCTGTAAATGATGTCTGAGTGATGGAGTGTGCCTCTGGATATCTGTAAATGATGTCTAGTGATGGAGTGTGCCCTGGATATCTGTAAATGATGTCTAGTGATGGAGTGTGCCCCTGGATATCTGTAAATGATGTCTTAGTGATGGAGTGTGCCCTGGATATCTGTAAATGATGTCTTAGTGATGGAGTGTGCCCCTGGATATCTGTAAATGATGTCTGAGTGATGGAGTGTGCCCCTGGATATCTGTAAATGATGTCTGAGTGATGGAGTGTGCCCCTGGATATCTGTAAATGATGTCTGAGTGATGGAGTGTGCCCCTGGATATCTGTAAATGATGTCTGAGTGATGAGTGTGCCTCTGGATATCTGTAAATGATGTCTGAGTGATGGAGTGTGCCCTGGATATCTGTAAATGATGTCTGAGTGATGGAGTGTGCCCCTGGATATCTGTAAATGATGTCTGAGTGATGGAGTGTGCCCCTGGATATCTGTAAATGATGTCTGAGTGATGGAGTGTGCCCCTGGATATCTGTAAATGATGTCTGAGTGATGCAGTGTGCCCCTGGATATCTGTAAATGATGTCTGGGTGATGGAATGTGCCCCTGGATATCTATAAATGATGTCTGAGTGATGGAGTGTGCCTCTGGATATCTGTAAATAATGTATGAGTGATGGAGTGTGCCCCTGTCTATCTGTAAATAATGTCTGAGTGATGGAGTTTGCCCCTGGCTATCTGTAAATAATGTCTTAGTGATGGAAATATCTGTAAATAATGTCTGAGTGATGGAGTTTGCCCCTGGCTATCTGTAAATGATGTCTTAGTGATGGAGTGTGCCTCTGGATATCTGTAAATGATGTCTTAGTGATGGAGTGTGCCCTGGATATCTGTAAATGATGTCTTAGTGATGGAGTGTGCCCCTGGATATCTGTAAATGATGTCTTAGTGATGGAGTGTGCCCCTGGCTATCTGTAAATGATGTCTGAGTGATGGAGTTTGCCCCTGGCTATCTGTAAATGATGTCTTAGTGATGGAGTGTGCCCCTGGCTATCTGTAAATAATGTCTGAGTGATGGAGTTTGCCCTGGCTATCTGTAAATGATGTCTTAGTGATGGAGTGTGCCTCTGGATATCTGTAAATGATGTCTTAGTGATGGAGAGTGCCCCTGGATATCTGTAAATGATGTCTTAGTGATGGAGTGTGCCTCTGGATATCTGTAAATGATGTCTTAGTGATGGAGTGTGCCTCTGGATATCTGTAAATGATGTCTTAGTGATGGAGTGTGCCTCTGGATATCTGTAAATGATGTCTTAGTGATGGAGTGTGCCCTGGATATCTGTAAATAATGTCTTAGTGATGGAGTGTGCCCCTGGATATCTGTAAATGATGTCTTAGTGATGGAGTGTGCCCCTGGATATCTGTAAATGATGTCTTAGTGATGGAGTGTGCCCCTGGATATCTGTAAATGATGTCTGAGTGATGGAGTGTGCCCCTGGATATCTGTAAATGATGTCTGAGTGATGAGTGTGCCCCTGGATATCTGTAAATGATGTCTGAGTGATGGAGTGTGCCCCTGGATATCTGTAAATGATGTCTGAGTGATGGAGTGCACCTCTGGATATCTGTAAATGATGTCTGAGTGATGGAGTGTGCCTCTGGATATCTGTAAATGAGGTCTGAGTGATGGAGTGTGCCCCTGCTATCTGTAAATGATGTCTGGTGATGGAGTGTGCCCCTGGCTATCTGTAAATGATGTCTGAGTGATGAGTGTGCCCCTGGATATCTGTAAATGATGTCTGAGTGATGGAGTGTGCCCCTGGATATCTGTAAATGATGTCTGAGTGATGGAGTGTGCCCTGGATATCTGTAAATGATGTCTGTGCCTCTGGATATCTGTAAATGATGTCTTAGTGATGGAGTGTGCCCCTGGATATCTGTAAATGATGTCTTAGTGATGGAGTGTGCCTCTGGATATCTGTAAATGATGTCTTAGTGATGGAGTGTGCCTCTGGATATCTGTAAATGATGTCTTAGTGATGGAGTGTGCCTCTGGATATCTGTAAATGATGTCTTAGTGATGGAGTGTGCCCTGGATATCTGTAAATAATGTCTTAGTGATGGAGTGTGCCCCTGGATATCTGTAAATGAAGTGATGGAGTGTGCCCCTGGATATCTGTAAATGATGTCTTAGTGATGGAGTGTGCCCCTGGATATCTGTAAATGATGTCTGAGTGATGGAGTGTGCCCCTGGATATCTGTAAATGAAGTGATGAGTGTGCCCCTGGATATCTGTAAATGATGTCTGAGTGATGGAGTGTGCCCCTGGATATCTGTAAATGATGTCTGAGTGATGGAGTGTGCCTCTGGATATCTGTAAATGATGTCTGAGTGATGGAGTGTGCCTCTGGATATCTGTAAATGATGTCTGAGTGATGGAGTGTGCCCCTGGCTATCTGTAAATGATGTCTGAGTGATGGAGTGTGCCCCTGGCTATCTGTAAATGATGTCTGAGTGATGAGTGTGCCCCTGGATATCTGTAAATGATGTCTGAGTGATGGAGTGTGCCCCTGGATATCTGTAAATGATGTCTGAGTGATGGAGTGCACCTCTGGATATCTGTAAATGATGTCTGAGTGATGGAGTGTGCCCCTGGATATCTGTAAATGATGTCTGAGTGATGGAGTGTGCCTCTGGATATCTGTAAATGATGTCTGAGTGATGGAGTGTGCCTCTGGATATCTGTAAATTATGTCTGAGTGATGGAGTGTGCCTCTGGATATCTGTAAATGATGTCTGAGTGATGGAGTGTGCCTCTGGATATCTGTAAATGATGTCTGAGTGATGGAGTGTGCCCCTGGATATCTGTAAATGATGTCTGAGTGATGGAGTGTGCCCTGGATATCTGTAAATGATGTCTGAGTGATGGAGTGTGCCTCTGGATATCTGTAAATGATGTCTTAGTGATGGAGTGTGCCCTGGATATCTGTAAATGATGTCTTAGTGATGGAGTGTGCCCCTGGCTATCTGTAAATGATGTCTTAGTGATGGAGTGTGCCCTGGCTATCTGTAAATAATGTCTGAGTGATGGAGTTTGCCCCTGGATATCTGTAAATGATGTCTTAGTGATGGAGTGTGCCTCTGGATATCTGTAAATGATGTCTGAGTGATGGAGTGTGCCCCTGGCTATCTGTAAATGATGTCTGAGTGATGGAGTGTGCCCCTGGATATCTGTAAATGATGTCTTAGTGATGGAGTGTGCCCCTGGCTATCTGTAAATGATGTCTTAGTGATGGAGTGTGCCCTGGCTATCTGTAAATAATGTCTGAGTGATGAGTTTGCCCCTGGATATCTGTAAATGATGTCTTAGTGATGGAGTGTGCCTCTGGATATCTGTAAATAATGTCTGAGTGATGGAGTGTGCCCCTGGCTATCTGTAAATAATGTCTGAGTGATGGAGTTTGCCCCTGGCTATCTGTAAATGATGTCTTAGTGATGGAGTGTGCCACTGGCTATCTGTAAATGATGTCTTAGTGATAGAGTGTGCCCCTGGCTATCTGTAAATAATGTCTGAGTAATGGAGTTTGCCCCTGGCTATCTGTAAATGATGTCTTAGTGATGGAGTGTGCCCCTGGCTATCTGTAAATAATGTCTGAGTAATGGAGTTTGCCCCTGGCTATCTGTAAATGATGTCTTAGTGATGGAGTGTGCCTCTGGATATCTGTAAATGATGTCTTAGTGATGGAGTGTGCCTCTGGATATCTGTAAATGATGTCTTAGTGATGGAGTGTGCCCCTGGATATCTGTAAATGATGTCTTAGTGATGGAGTGTGCCCCTGGCTATCTGTAAATAATGTCTGAGTGATGGAGTTTGCCCCTGGCTATCTGTAAATGATGTCTTAGTGATGGAGTGTGCCCCTGGCTATCTGTAAATGATGTCTTAGTGATGGAGTGTGGCCCTGGATATCTGTAAATAATGTCTTAGTAATGGAGTGTGCCCCTGGATATCTGTAAATGATGTCTTAGTGATGGAGTGTGCCCCTGGATATCTGTAAATGATGTCTTAGTGATGGAGTGTGCCTCTGGATATCTGTAAATGATGTCTTAGTGATGGAGTGTGCCCTCTGGATATCTGTAAATGATGTCTTAGTGATGGAGTGTGCCTCTGGATATCTGTAAATGATGTCTTAGTGATGGAGTGTGCCCTGGATATCTGTAAATAATGTCTTAGTGATGGAGTGTGCCCCTGGATATCTGTAAATGATGTCTTAGTGATGGAGTGTGCCCCTGGATATCTGTAAATGATGTCTTAGTGATGGAGTGTGCCCCTGGATATCTGTAAATGATGTCTGAGTGATGGAGTGTGCCCCTGGATATCTGTAAATGATGTCTGAGTGATGAGTGTGCCCCTGGATATCTGTAAATGATGTCTGAGTGATGGAGTGTGCCCCTGGATATCTGTAAATGATGTCTGAGTGATGGAGTGCACCTCTGGATATCTGTAAATGATGTCTGAGTGATGGAGTGTGCCTCTGGATATCTGTAAATGATGTCTGAGTGATGGAGTGTGCCCCTGGCTATCTGTAAATGATGTCTGAGTGATGGAGTGTGCCCCTGGCTCTGTAAATGATGTCTGAGTGATGAGTGTGCCCCTGGATATCTGTAAATGATGTCTGAGTGATGGAGTGTGCCCCTGGATATCTGTAAATGATGTCTGAGTGATGGAGTGTGCCTCTGGATATCTGTAAATGATGTCTGAGTGATGGAGTGTGCCTCTGGATATCTGTAAATGATGTCTTAGTGATGGAGTGTGCCCCTGGATATCTGTAAATGATGTCTAGTGATGGAGTGTGCCTCTGGATATCTGTAAATGATGTCTTAGTGATGGAGTGTGCCTCTGGATATCTGTAAATGATGTCTTAGTGATGGAGTGTGCCTCTGGATATCTGTAAATGATGTCTTAGTGATGGAGTGTGCCCTGGATATCTGTAAATGATGTCTTAGTGATGGAGTGTGCCCCTGGATATCTGTAAATGATGTCTTAGTGATGGAGTGTGCCCCTGGATATCTGTAAATGATGTCTGAGTGATGGAGTGTGCCCCTGGCTATCTGTAAATGATGTCTGAGTGATGGAGTGTGCCCCTGGATATCTGTAAATGATGTCTGAGTGATGGAGTGTGCCTCTGGATATCTGTAAATGATGTCTGAGTGATGGAGTGTGCCCCTGGATATCTGTAAATGATGTCTGAGTGACGGAGTGTGCCCCTGGATATCTGTAAATGATGTCTTAGTGATGGAGTGTGCCCCTGGATATCTGTAAATGATGTCTTAGTAATGGAGTGTGCCTCTGGATATCTGTAAATTATGTCTGGGTGACGGAGTGTGCCCCTGGCTATCTGTAAATGATGTCTGAGTGATGGAGTGTGCCCCTGGATATCTGTAAATGATGTCTTAGTGATGGAGTGTGCCCCTGGATATCTGTAAATGATGTCTTAGTGATGGAGTGTGCCTCTGGATATCTGTAAATGATGTCTGAGTGATGGAGTGTGCCCCTGGCTATCTGTAAATGATGTCTGAGTGATGGAGTGTGCCCCTGGATATCTGTAAATGATGTCTTAGTGATGGAGTGTGCCCCTGGATATCTGTAAATGATGTCTTAGTGATGGAGTGTGCCCTGGCTATCTGTAAATAATGTCTGAGTGATGGAGTTTGCCCCTGGATATCTGTAAATGATGTCTTAGTGATGGAGTGTGCCTCTGGATATCTGTAAATGAAGTGATGGAGTGTGCCCCTGGCTATCTGTAAATAATGTCTGAGTGATGGAGTTTGCCCCTGGATATCTGTAAATGATGTCTTAGTGATGGAGTGTGCCTCTGGATATCTGTAAATAATGTCTTAGTGATGGAGTGTGCCCCTGGCTATCTGTAAATAATGTCTGAGTGATGGAGTTTGCCCCTGGCTATCTGTAAATGATGTCTTAGTGATGGAGTGTGCCCCTGGCTATCTGTAAATAATGTCTGAGTGATGGAGTTTGCCCCTGGCTATCTGTAAATGATGTCTTAGTGATGGAGTGTGCCTCTGGATATCTGTAAATGATGTCTTAGTGATGGAGTGTGCCTCTGGATATCTGTAAATGATGTCTTAGTGATGGAGTGTGCCCCTGGATATCTGTAAATGATGTCTTAGTGATGGAGTGTGCCCCTGGCTATCTGTAAATAATGTCTGAGTGATGGAGTTTGCCCCTGGCTATCTGTAAATGATGTCTTAGTGATGGAGTGTGCCCTGGCTATCTGTAAATAATGTCTGAGTGATGGAGTTTGCCCCTGGCTATCTGTAAATGATGTCTTAGTGATGGAGTGTGCCTCTGGATATCTGTAAATGATGTCTTAGTGATGGAGAGTGCCCCTGGATATCTGTAAATGATGTCTTAGTGATGGAGTGTGCCTCTGGATATCTGTAAATGATGTCTTAGTGATGGAGTGTGCCTCTGGATATCTGTAAATGATGTCTTAGTGATGGAGTTTGCCTCTGGATATCTGTAAATGATGTCTTAGTGATGGAGTGTGCCCTGGATATCTGTAAATAATGTCTTAGTGATGGAGTGTGCCCCTGGATATCTGTAAATGATGTCTAGTGATGGAGTGTGCCCCTGGATATCTGTAAATGATGTCTTAGTGATGGAGTGTGCCCCTGGATATCTGTAAATGATGTCTGAGTGATGGAGTGTGCCCCTGGATATCTGTAAATGATGTCTGGGTGAATGAGTGTGCCCCTGGATATCTGTAAATGATGTCTGAGTGATGGAGTGTGCCCCTGGATATCTGTAAATGATGTCTGAGTGATGGAGTGCACCTCTGGATATCTGTAAATGATGTCTGAGTGATGGAGTGTGCCTCTGGATATCTGTAAATGAGGTCTGAGTGATGGAGTGTGCCCCTGGCTATCTGTAAAGGATGTCTGAGTGATGGAGCGTGCCCCTGGATATCTGTAAATGATGTCTGAGTGATGGAGTGTGCCCCTGGATATCTGTAAATGATGTCTGAGTGATGGAGTGTGCCTCTGGATATCTGTAAATGATGTCTGAGTGATGGAGTGCGCCTCTGGATATCTGTAAATTATGTCTGAGTGATGGAGTGTGCCTCTGGATATCTGTAAATGATGTCTGAGTGATGAGTGTGCCCCTGGATATCTGTAAATGATGTCTGAGTGATGGAGTGTGCCCCTGGATATCTGTAAAGTGTTGATGTCTGGATATCTGTGTCTGAGTGTTGGAGTGTGCCCCTGGATATCTGTAAATGATGTCTGAGTGATGGAGTGTGTCTGGATATCTGTAAATGATGTCTGAGTGATGGAGTGTGCCTCTGGATATCTGTAAATGATGTCTGAGTGATGGAGTGTGCCCCTGGATATCTGTAAATGATGTCTGAGTGATGGAGTGTGCCCCTGGATATCTGTAAATGATGTCTAGTGATGGAGTGTGCCCCTGGATATCTGTAAATGATGTCTTAGTGATGGAGTGTGCCTCTGGATATCTGTAAATTATGTCTGAGTGATGGAGTGTGCCCCTGGCTATCTGATGATGTCTGAGTGATGGAGTGTGCCCCTGGATATCTGTAAATGATGTCTTAGTGATGGAGTGTGCCCCTGGATATCTGTAAATGATGTCTTAGTGATGGAGTGTGCCTCTGGATATCTGTAAATGATGTCTGAGTGATGGAGTGTGCCCCTGGCTATCTGTAAATGATGTCTGAGTGATGGAGTGTGCCCCTGGATATCTGTAAATGATGTCTTAGTGATGGAGTGTGCCCCTGGCTATCTGTAAATGATGTCTTAGTGATGGAGTGTGCCCCTGGCTATCTGTAAATAATGTCTGAGTGATGGAGTTTGCCCCTGGATATCTGTAAATGATGTCTTAGTGATGGAGTGTGCCTCTGGATATCTGTAAATGATGTCTGAGTGATGGAGTGTGCCCCTGGCTATCTGTAAATAATGTCTGAGTGATGGAGTTTGCCCCTGGATATCTGTAAATGATGTCTTAGTGATGGAGTGTGCCTCTGGATATCTGTAAATAATGTCTTAGTGATGGAGTGTGCCCCTGGCTATCTGTAAATAATGTCTGAGTGATGGAGTTTGCCCCTGGCTATCTGTAAATGATGTCTTAGTGATGGAGTGTGCCCCTGGCTATCTGTAAATAATGTCTGAGTGATGGAGTTTGCCCCTGGCTATCTGTAAATGATGTCTTAGTGATGGAGTGTGCCTCTGGATATCTGTAAATGATGTCTTAGTGATGGAGTGTGCCTCTGGATATCTGTAAATGATGTCTTAGTGATGGAGTGTGCCCCTGGATATCTGTAAATGATGTCTTAGTGATGGAGTGTGCCCCTGGCTATCTGTAAATAATGTCTGAGTGATGGAGTTTGCCCCTGGCTATCTGTAAATGATGTCTTAGTGATGGAGTGTGCACCTGGCTATCTGTAAATAATGTCTGAGTGATGGAGTTTGCCCCTGGCTATCTGTAAATGATGTCTTAGTGATGGAGTGTGCCTCTGGATATCTGTAAATGATGTCTTAGTGATGGAGAGTGCCCCTGGATATCTGTAAATGATGTCTTAGTGATGGAGTGTGCCTCTGGATATCTGTAAATGATGTCTTAGTGATGGAGTGTGCCTCTGGATATCTGTAAATGATGTCTTAGTGATGGAGTGTGCCTCTGGATATCTGTAAATGATGTCTTAGTGATGGAGTGTGGCCCTGGATATCTGTAAATAATGTCTTAGTAATGGAGTGTGCCCCTGGATATCTGTAAATGATGTCTTAGTGATGGAGTGTGCCCCTGGATATCTGTAAATGATGTCTTAGTGATGGAGTGTGCCCCTGGATATCTGTAAATGATGTCTGAGTGATGGAGTGTGCCCCTGGATATCTGTAAATGATGTCTGAGTGATGGAGTGTGCCCCTGGATATCTGTAAATGATGTCTGAGTGATGGAGTGTGCCCTGGATATCTGTAAATGATGTCTGAGTGATGGAGTGCACCTCTGGATATCTGTAAATGATGTCTGAGTGATGGAGTGCCTCTGGATATCTGTAAATGAGGTCTGAGTGATGGAGTGTGCCCCTGGCTATCTGTAAATGATGTCTGAGTGATGGAGTGTGCCCCTGGATATCTGTAAATGATGTCTGAGTGATGGAGTGTGCCCCTGGATATCTGTAAATGATGTCTGAGTGATGGAGTGTGCCTCTGGATATCTGTAAATGATGTCTGAGTGATGGAGAGCGCCTCTGGATATCTGTAAATTATGTCTGAGTGATGGAGTGTGCCTCTGGATATCTGTAAATGATGTCTGAGTGATGAGGTGTGCCCCTGGATATCTGTAAATTATGTCTGAGTGTTGGAGTGTGCCCCTGGATATCTGTAAATTATGTCTGAGTGATGAGTGTGCCCCTGGATATCTGTAAATTATGTCTGAGTGTTGGAGTGTGCCCTGGATATCTGTAAATGATGTCTGAGTGATGGAGTGTGCCCCTGGCTATCTGTAAATGATGTCTGAGTGATGGAGTGTGCCTCTGGATATCTGTAAATATGTCTTAGTGATGGAGTGTGCCTCTGGATATCTGTAAATGATGTCTTAGTGATGATGTGCCCCTGGATATCTGTAAATAATGTCTGAGTGATGGAGTTTGCCCCTGGCTATCTGTAAATAATGTCTGAGTGATGGAGTTTGCCACTGGCTATCTGTAAATGATGTCTTATTGATGGAGTGTGCCCCTGGCTATCTGTAAATAATGTCTGAGTGATGGAGTTTGCCCCTGGCTATCTGTAAATGATGTCTTAGTGATGGAGTGTGCCTCTGGATATCTGTAAATGATGTCTTAGTGATGGAGAGTGCCCTGGATATCTGTAAATGATGTCTTAGTGAAGGAGTGTGCCTCTGGATATCTGTAAATGATGTCTTAGTGATGGAGTGTGCCTCTGGATATCTGTAAATGATGTCTTAGTGATTGAGTGTGCCCTGGATATCTGTAAATGATGTCTTAGTGATGGAGTGTGCCCTGGATATCTGTAAATGATGTCTTAGTGATGGAGTGTGCCCCTGGATATCTGTAAATGATGTCTGAGTGATGGAGTGTGCCCCTGGATATCTGTAAATGATGTCTGAGTGATGGAGTGTGCCTCTGGATATCTGTAAATGATGTCTTAGTGATGGAGTGTGCCTCTGGATATCTGTAAATGATGTCTTAGTGATGGAGTGTGCCCCTGGATATCTGTAAATGATGTCTAGTGATGGAGTGTGCCCTGGATATCTGTAAATGATGTCTTAGTGATGGAGTGTGCCCTGGATATCTGTAAATGATGTCTGAGTGATGGAGTGTGCCCCTGGATATCTGTAAATGATGTCTGAGTGATGGAGTGTGCCCCTGGATATCTGTAAATGATGTCTGAGTGATGGAGTGTGCCTCTGGATATCTGTAAATGATGTCTGAGTGATGGAGTGTGCCCTGGATATCTGTAAATGATGTCTGAGTGATGGAGTGTGCCCCTGGCTATCTGTAAATTGTCTGAGTGATGGAGTGTGCCCCTGGATATCTGTAAATGATGTCTGAGTGATGGAGTGTGCCCCTGGATATCTGTAAATGATGTCTGAGTGATGAGTGTGCCTCTGGATATCTGTAAATGATGTCTGAGTGATGGAGTGTGCCTCTGGATATCTGTAAATTATGTCTGAGTGCTGGAGTGTGCCTCTGGATATCTGTAAATGATGTCTGAGTGTTGAGTGTGCCCCTGGATATCTGTAAATTATGTCTGAGTGATGGAGTGTGCCCCTGGATATCTGTAAATGATGTCTGAGTGATGGAGTGTGCCCCTGGATATCTGTAAATAATGTCTGAGTGATGGAGTGTGCCCCTGGATATCTGTAAATGATGTCTGAGTGATGCAGTGTGCCCCTGGATATCTGTAAATGATGTCTGGGTGATGGAATGTGCCCCTGGATATCTATAAATGATGTCTGAGTGATGGAGTGTGCCTCTGGATATCTGTAAATAATGTATGAGTGATGGAGTGTGCCCCTGTCTATCTGTAAATAATGTCTGAGTGATGGAGTTTGCCCCTGGCTATCTGTAAATAATGTCTGAGTGATGGAGTTTGCCACTGGCTATCTGTAAATGATGTCTTATTGATGGAGTGTGCCCCTGGCTATCTGTAAATAATGTCTGAGTGATGGAGTTTGCCCCTGGCTATCTGTAAATGATGTCTTAGTGATGGAGTGTGCCTCTGGATATCTGTAAATGATGTCTTAGTGATGGAGAGTGCCCTGGATATCTGTAAATGATGTCTTAGTGAAGGAGTGTGCCTCTGGATATCTGTAAATGATGTCTTAGTGATGGAGTGTGCCTCTGGATATCTGTAAATGATGTCTTAGTGATTGAGTGTGCCCCTGGATATCTGTAAATGATGTCTTAGTGATGGAGTGTGCCCCTGGATATCTGTAAATAATGTCTTAGTGATGGAGTGTGCCCCTGGATATCTGTAAATGATGTCTTAGTGATGGAGTGTGCCCCTGGATATCTGTAAATGATGTCTTAGTGATGGAGTGTGCCTCTGGATATCTGTAAATGATGTCTTAGTGATGGAGTGTGCCTCTGGATATCTGTAAATGATGTCTGAGTGATGGAGTGTGCCCCTGGATATCTGTAAATGATGTCTGAGTGATGGAGTGTGCCCCTGGATATCTGTAAATGAAGTGATGGATGTGCCCTGGATATCTGTAAATGATGGAGTGATGGAGTGCCCTCTGGATATCTGTAAATGATGTCTGAGTGATGGAGTGTGCCTCTGGATATCTGTAAATGAGGTCTGAGTGATGGAGTGTGCCCCTGGCTATCTGTAAAGGATGTCTGAGTGATGGAGCGTGCCCCTGGATATCTGTAAATGATGTCTGAGTGATGGAGTGTGCCCCTGGATATCTGTAAATGATGTCTGAGTGATGGAGTGTGCCTCTGGATATCTGTAAATGATGTCTGAGTGATGGAGAGCGCCTCTGGATATCTGTAAATTATGTCTGAGTGCTGGAGTGTGCCTCTGGATATCTGTAAATGATGTCTGAGTGTTGAGGTGTGCCCCTGGATATCTGTAAATTATGTCTGAGTGTTGGAGTGTGCCCCTGGATATCTGGATATGTCTGTAGTGTTGAGGTGTGCCCCTGGATATCTGATGTCTGAGTGATGGAGTGTGCCTCTGGATATCTGTAAATGATGTCTGAGTGATGGAGTGTGCCCCTGGATATCTGTAAATGATGTCTGAGTGATGGAGTGTGCCTCTGGATATCTGTAAATGATGTCTTAGTGATGGAGTGTGCCCTGGATATCTGTAAATGATGTCTTAGTGATGGAGTGTGCCCCTGGATATCTGTAAATGATGTCTTAGTGATGGAGTGTGCCCCTGGCTATCTGTAAATAATGTCTTAGTGATGGAGTGTGCCTCTGGATATCTGTAAATAATGTCTTAGTGATGGAGTGTGCTCCTGGCTATCTGTAAATAATGTCTGAGTGATGGAGTTTACCCCTGGCTATCTGTAAATGATGTCTTAGTGATGGAGTGTGCCTCTGGATATCTGTAAATGATGTCTTAGTGATGGAGTGTGCCCCTGGATATCTGTAAATGATGTCTTAGTGAAGGAGTGTGCCTCTGGATATCTGTAAATGATGTCTGAGTGATGGAGTTTGCCCCTGGCTATCTGTAAATGATGTCTTAGTGATGGAGTGTGCCTCTGGATATCTGTAAATGATGTCTTAGTGATGGAGTGTGCCCTGGATATCTGTAAATAATGTCTTAGTGATGGAGTGTGCCCCTGGATATCTGTAAATGATGTCTGAGTGATGGAGTGTGCCCTGGATATCTGTAAATGATGTCTGAGTGATGGAGTGTGCCTCTGGATATCTGTAAATGATGTCTTAGTGATGGAGTGTGCCTCTGGATATCTGTAAATGATGTCTTAGTGATGGAGAGTGCCCCTGGATATCTGTAAATGATGTCTTAGTGATGGAGTGTGCCCTGGATATCTGTAAATGATGTCTTAGTGATGGAGTGTGCCTCTGGATATCTGTAAATGATGTCTGGGTGAATGAGTGTGCCCCTGGATATCTGTAAATGATGTCTGAGTGATGGAGTGTGCCCTGGATATCTGTAAATGATGTCTGAGTGATGGAGTACCTCTGATATCTGTAAATGATGTCTGAGTGATGGAGTGTGCCCTGGATATCTGTAAATGATGTCTGAGTGATGGAGTGTGCCCCTGGATATCTGTAAATGATGTCTGAGTGATGGAGTGTGCCCCTGGATATCTGTAAATGATGTCTGAGTGATGGAGTGTGCCCCTGGATATCTGTAAATGATGTCTGAGTGATGGAGTGTGCCTCTGGATATCTGTAAATGATGTCTGAGTGATGGAGTGTGCCTCTGGATATCTGTAAATTATGTCTGAGTGCTGGAGTGTGCCTCTGGATATCTGTAAATGATGTCTGAGTGTTGAGGTGTGCCCCTGGATATCTGTAAATTATGTCTGAGTGTTGGAGTGTGCCCCTGGATATCTGTAAATTATGTCTGAGTGTTGAGGTGTGCCCCTGGATATCTGTAAATTATGTCTGAGTGTTGGAGTGTGCCTCTGGATATCTGTAAATGATGTCTGAGTGATGGAGTGTGCCCCTGGCTATCTGTAAATGATGTCTGAGTGATGTAGTGTGCCTCTGGATATCTGTCAAATATGTCTGAGTGACGGAGTGTGCCCCTGGATATCTGTAAATGATGTCTTAGTGATGGAGTGTGCCCCTGGATATCTGTAAATGATGTCTTAGTGATGGAGTGTGCCCCTGGCTATCTGTAAATAATGTCTGAGTGATAGTTTGCCCCTGGCTATCTGTAAATGATGTCTTAGTGATGGAGTGTGCCCTGGCTATCTGTAAATAATGTCTGAGTGATGGAGTTTGCCCCTGGCTATCTGTAAATGATGTCTTAGTGATGGAGTGTGCCTCTGGATATCTGTAAATGATGTCTTAGTGATGGAGAGTGCCCCTGGATATCTGTAAATGATGTCTTAGTGATGGAGTGTGCCTCTGGATATCTGTAAATGATGTCTTAGTGATGGAGTGTGCCCTGGATATCTGTAAATGATGTCTTAGTGATGGAGTGTGCCCTGGATATCTGTAAATGATGTCTTAGTGATGGAGTGTGCCCTGGATATCTGTAAATAATGTCTGAGTGATGGAGTGTGCCCCTGGATATCTGTAAATGATGTCTGAGTGATGCAGTGTGCCCCTGGATATCTGTAAATGATGTCTGGGTGATGGAATGTGCCCTGGATATCTATAAATGATGTCTGAGTGATGGAGTGTGCCTCTGGATATCTGTAAATAATGTATGAGTGATGGAGTGTGCCCCTGTCTATCTGTAAATGATGTCTGAGTGTTGTTGTGTGCCCCTGGATATCTGTAAATGATGTCTTAGTGATGGAGTGTGCCCCTGGATATCTGTAAATGATGTCTGAGTGATGGAGTGTGCCTCTGGATATCTGTAAATGATGTCTGTAAATTAGTGATGGAGTGTGCCCTGGATATCTGTAAATGATGTCTGAGTGATGAGTGTGCCCCTGGATATCTGTAAATGATGTCTGAGTGATGGAGTGTGCCCCTGGATATCTGTAAAGGTGTGCCCCTGATATCTGTAAATTATGTCTGATGGAGTGTGCCTCTGGATATCTGTAAATGATGTCTGAGTGATGGAGTGTGCCCCTGGCTATCTGTAAATGATGTCTGAGTGATGTAGTGTGCCTCTGGATATCTGTCAAATATGTCTGAGTGACGGAGTGTGCCCCTGGATATCTGTAAATGATGTCTGAGTGATGGAGGGTGCCTCGGATATCGTTAAATAATGTCTGAGTGATGGAGTGTGCCTCTGGATATCTGTAAATTATGTGTGAGTGTTGGAGTGTGCCCCTGGCTATCTGTAAATGATGTCTGAGTGATGGAGTGTGCCCCTGGATATCTGTAAATGATGTCTGAGTGATGGAGTGCGCCTCTGGATATCTATAAATTGTGTCTGAGTGATGGAGTGTGCCTCTGGATATCTGTAAATGATGTCTGAGTTATGGAGTGTGCCTCTGGATATCTGTAAATGATGTCTTAGTGATGGAGTGTGCCCCTGGCTATCTGTAAATAATGTCTGAGTGATGGAGTTTGCCCCTGGCTATCTGTAAATGATGTCTTAGTGATGGAGTGTGCCCCTGGCTATCTGTAAATGATGTCTTAGTGATGGAGTGTGGCCCTGGATATCTGTAAATAATGTCTTAGTGATGGAGTGTGCCCCTGGATATCTGTAAATGATGTCTTAGTGATGGAGTGTGCCCCTGGATATCTGTAAATGATGTCTTAGTGATGGAGTGTGCCCCTGGATATCTGTAAATGATGTCTGAGTGATGGAGTGTGCCCCTGGATATCTGTAAATGATGTCTGAGTGATGAGTGTGCCCCTGGATATCTGTAAATGATGTCTGAGTGATGGAGTGTGCCCCTGGATATCTGTAAATTATGTCTGAGTGATGGAGTGTGCCCCTGGATATCTGTAAATGATGTCTGAGTGATGGAGTGTGCCTCTGGATATCTGTAAATAATGTATGAGTGATGGAGTGTGCCCCTGGCTATCTGTAAATGATGTCTGAGTGATGGAGTGTGCCCCTGGATATCTGTAAATGATGTCTGAGTGATGGAGTGTGCCCCTGGATATCTGTAAATGATGTCTGAGTGATGGAGTGTGCCTCTGGATATCTGTAAATGATGTCTGAGTGATGGAGAGCGCCTCTGGATATCTGTAAATTATGTCTGAGTGCTGGAGTGTGCCTCTGGATATCTGTAAATGATGTCTGAGTGTTGAGGTGTGCCCCTGGATATCTGTAAATTATGTCTGAGTGTTGGAGTGTGCCCCTGGATATCTGTAAATTATGTCTGAGTGTTGAGGTGTGCCCCTGGATATCTGTAAATTATGTCTGAGTGTTGGAGTGTGCCTCTGGATATCTGTAAATGATGTCTGAGTGATGGAGTGTGCCCCTGGATATCTGTAAATGATGTCTGAGTGATGGAGTGTGCCTCTGGATATCTGTAAATGATGTCTTAGTGATGGAGTGTGCCTCTGGATATCTGTAAATGATGTCTTAGTGATGGAGTGTGCCCCTGGATATCTGTAAATGATGTCTTAGTGATGGAGTGTGCCCCTGGCTATCTGTAAATAATGTCTGAGTGATGGAGTTTGCCCCTGGCTATCTGTAAATGATGTCTTAGTGATGGAGTGTGCCCTGGCTATCTGTAAAATAATGTCTGAGTGATGGAGTTTGCCCCTGGCTATCTGTAAATGATGTCTTAGTGATGGAGTGTGCCTCTGGATATCTGTAAATGATGTCTTAGTGATGGAGTGCCCCTGGATATCTGTAAATGATGTCTTAGTGATGGAGTGTGCCTCTGGATATCTGTAAATGATGTCTTAGTGATGGAGTGTGCCTCTGGATATCTGTAAATGATGTCTTAGTGATGGAGTGTGCCCTGGATATCTGTAAATGATGTCTTAGTGATGGAGTGTCCCCCTGGATATCTGTAAATGATGTCTTAGTGATGGAGTGTGCCCCTGGATATCTGTAAATGATGTCTTAGTGATGGAGTGTGCCCCTGGATATCTGTAAATGATGTCTGAGTGATGGAGTGCGCCTCTGGATATCTGTAAATGATGTCTGAGTGATGGAGTGTGCCTCTGGATATCTGTAAATGAGGTCTGAGTGATGGAGTGTGCCCCTGGCTATCTGTAAATGATGTCTGAGTGATGGAGCGTGCCCCTGGATATCTGTAAATGATGTCTGAGTGATGGAGTGTGCCCCTGGATATCTGTAAATGATGTCTGAGTGATGGAGTGTGCCTCTGGATATCTGTAAATGATGTCTGAGTGATGGAGTGTGCCCTGGATATCTGTGATGTCTGAGTGCTGGAGTGTGCCCTGGATATCTGTAAATGATGTCTGAGTGATGGAGTGTGCCCCTGGATATCTGTAAATTATGTCTGAGTGTTGGAGTGTGCCCCTGGATATCTGTAAATTATGTCTGAGTGATTGAGTGTGCCCCTAGATATCTGTAAATTATGTCTGAGTGTTGGAGTGTGCCTCTGGATATCTGTAAATGATGTCTGAGTGATGGAGTGTGCCCCTGGCTATCTGTAAATGATGTCTGAGTGATGTAGTGTGCCTCTGGATATCTGTAAAATATGTCTGAGTGACGGAGTGTGCCCCTGGATATCTGTAAATGATGTCTGAGTGATGGAGTGTGCCTCGGATATCGTTAAATAATGTCTGAGTGATGGAGTGTGCCCCTGGCTATCTGTAAATTATCTCTGAGTGTTGGAGTTTGCCCCTGGATATCTGTAAACTAGGTCTGAGTGATGCAGTGTGCCCCTGGATATCTGTAAATGAGGTCTGAGTGATGCAGTGTGCCCCTGGATATCTGTAAATTATGTCTGAGTGATGGAGTGTGCCCCTGGATATCTGTAAATGATGTCTGAGTGATGGAGTGTGCCTCTGGATATCTGTAAATGATGTCTTAGTGATGGAGTGTGCCCCTGGATATCTGTAAATGATGTCTGAGTGATGGAGTGTGCCCCTGGATATCTGTAAATGATGTCTGAGTGATGGAGTGTGCCCCTGGATATCTGTAAATGATGTCTTAGTGATGGAGTGTGGCCCTGGATATCTGTAAATAATGTCTTAGTGATGGAGTGTGCCCCTGGATATCTGTAAATGATGTCTTAGTGATGGAGTGTGCCCCTGGATATCTGTAAATGATGTCTTAGTGATGGAGTGTGCCCCTGGATATCTGTAAATGATGTCTGAGTGATGGAGTGTGCCCCTGGATATCTGTAAATGATGTCTGGGTGAATGAGTGTGCCCCTGGATATCTGTAAATGATGTCTGAGTGATGGAGTGTGCCCATGGATATCTGTAAATGATGTCTGAGTGATGGAGTGCACCTCTGGATATCTGTAAATGATGTCTGAGTGATGGAGTGTGCCTCTGGATATCTGTAAATGAGGTCTGAGTGATGGAGTGTGCCCCTGGCTATCTGTAAAGGATGTCTGAGTGATGGAGCGTGCCCCTGGATATCTGTAAATGATGTCTGAGTGATGGAATGTGCCCCTGGATATCTGTAAATGATGTCTGAGTGATGGAGTGTGCCTCTGGATATCTGTAAATGATGTCTGAGTGATGGAGTGCGCCTCTGGATATCTGTAAATTATGTCTGAGTGATGGAGTGTGCCTCTGGATATCTGTAAAATATGTCTGAGTGCTGGAGTGTGCCTCTGGATATCTGTAAATGATGTCTGAGTGATGGAGTGTGCCCCTGTCTATCTGTAAATTATGTCTGAGTGTTGAGGTGTGCCCCTGGATATCTGTAAATTATGTCTGAGTGTTGGAGTGTGCCCCTGGATATCTGTAAATGATGTCTGAGTGATGGAGTGTGCCCCTGGATATCTGTAAATGATGTCTGAGTGATGGAGTGTGCCTCTGGATATCTGTAAATGATGTCTGAGTGATGGAGTGTGCCCCTGGATATCTGTAAATGATGTCTGTGAAGGGTGCCTCGGATATGATGTCTGAGTGATGGAGTGTGCCTCTGGATATCTGTAAAAATGATGCCCCTCTATCTGTAAATGAGTGATGGAGTGTGCCCCTGGATATCTGTAAATGATGTCTGAGTGATGGAGTGTGCCCCTGGATATCTGTCTGAGTGATGGAATATCTGTAAATGATGTCTGAGTTATGGAGTGTGCCTCTGGATATCTGTAAATGATGTCTTAGTGATGGAGTGTGCCCCTGGATATCTGTAAATGATGTCTGAGTGATGGAGTGTGCCCCTGGATATCTGTAAATGATGTCTGAGTGACGGAGTGTGCCCCTGGATATCTGTAAATGATGTCTTAGTGATGGAGTGTGCCCCTGGATATCTGTAAATGATGTCTTAGTAATGGAGTGTGCCCCTGGCTATCTGTAAATAATGTCTGAGTGATGGAGTTTGCCCCTGGCTATCTGTAAATGATGTCTTAGTGATCTGTGCCCCTGGCTATCTGTAAATAATGTCTGAGTGATGGAGTTTGCCCCTGGCTATCTGTAAATGATGTCTTAGTGATGGAGTGTGCCTCTGGATATCTGTAAATGATGTCTGAGTGATGGAGTGTGCCCCTGGATATCTGTAAATGATGTCTTAGTGATGGAGTGTGCCTCTGGATATCTGTAAATGATGTCTTAGTGATGGAGTGTGCCTCTGGATATCTGTAAATGATGTCTTAGTGATGGAGTGTGCCCCTGGCTATCTGTAAATGATGTCTTAGTGATGGAGTGTGGCCCTGGATATCTGTAAATAATGTCTTAGTAATGGAGTGTGCCCCTGGATATCTGTAAATGATGTCTTAGTGATGGAGTGTGCCCCTGGATATCTGTAAATGATGTCTTAGTGATGGAGTGTGCCCCTGGATATCTGTAAATGATGTCTGAGTGATGGAGTGTGCCCCTGGATATCTGTAAATGAGTGATGAGTGTGCCCCTGGATATCTGTAAATGATGTCTGAGTGATGGAGTGTGCCCCTGGATATCTGTAAATGATGTCTGAGTGATGGAGTGCACCTCTGGATATCTGTAAATGATGTCTGAGTGATGGAGTGTGCCCTGGATATCTGTAAATGATGTCTGAGTGATGGAGTGTGCCCCTGGCTATCTGTAAAGGATGTCTGAGTGATGGAGTGTGCCCCTGGATATCTGTAAATGATGTCTGAGTGATGGAATGTGCCCCTGGATATCTGTAAATGATGTCTGAGTGATGGAGTGTGCCTCTGGATATCTGTAAATGATGTCTGAGTGATGGAGAGCGCCTCTGGATATCTGTAAATTATGTCTGAGTGCTGGAGTGTGCCTCTGGATATCTGTAAATGATGTCTGAGTGATGGAGTGTGCCCCTGTCTATCTGTAAATTATGTCTGAGTGTTGAGGTGTGCCCCTGGATATCTGTAAATTATGTCTGAGTGTTGGAGTTTGCCCCTGGATATCTGTAAATGATGTCTGAGTGATGGATTTTGCCCCTGGATATCTGTAAATGATGTCTGAGTGATGGAGTGCGCCTCTGGATATCTGTAAATGATGTCTGAGTGATGGAGTGTGCCTCTGGATATCTGTAAATGAGGTCTGAGTGATGGAGTGTGCCCCTGGCTATCTGTAAATGATGTCTGAGTGATGTAGTGTGCCTCTGGATATCTGTAAAATATGTCTGAGTGACGGAGTGTGCCCCTGGATATCTGTAAATGATGTCTGAGTGATGGAGTGTGCCTCGGATATCGTTAAATAATGTCTGAGTGATGGAGTGTGCCCCTGGATATCTGTAAATGAGGTCTGAGTGATGGAGTGTGCCTCTGGATATCTGTAAATGATGTCTGAGTGATGGAGTGTGCCCCTGGATATCTGTAAATGATGTCTGAGTGATGGAGTGTGCCCCTGGATATCTGTAAATGATGTCTGAGTGATGGAGTGTGCCTCTGGATATCTGTAAATGATGTCTGAGTGATGGAGTGTGTGTCTGAGTGATGGAGTGTGCCCCTGGCTATCTGTAAATGATGTCTGAGTGATGGAGTGTGCCCCTGGATATCTGTAAATGATGTCTGAGTGATGGAGTGTGCCCCTGGATATCTATAAATTGTGTCTGAGTGATGGAGTGTGCCTCTGGATATCTGTAAATGATGTCTGAGTTATGGAGTGTGCCCCTGGATATCTGTAAATGATGTCTTAGTGATGGAGTGTGCCCCTGGATATCTGTAAATGATGTCTGAGTGATGGAGTGTGCCCCTGGATATCTGTAAATGATGTCTGAGTGATGGAGTGTGCCCCTGGATATCTGTAAATGATGTCTTAGTGATGGAGTGTGCCTCTGGATATCTGTAAATGATGTCTGAGTGATGGAGTGTGCCCCTGGATATCTGTAAATGATGTCTTAGTGATGGAGTGTGCCCCTGGCAATCTGTAAATGATGTGTTAGTGATGGAGTGTGCCCCTGGCTATCTATAAATGATGTCTTAGTGATGGAGTGTGCCCCTGGATATCTGTAAATGCTGTCTGAGTGATGGAGTGTGCCTCTGGATATCTGTAAATGATGTCTTAGTGATGGAGTGTGCCCCTGGATATCTGTAAATGATGTCTGAGTGATGGAGTGTGCCCCTGGATATCTGTAAATGATGTCTGAGTGATGGAGTGTGCCCCTGGATATCTGTAAATGATGTCTTAGTGATGGAGTGTGCCCCTGGATATCTGTAAATGATGTCTTAGTAATGGAGTGTGCCTCTGGATATCTGTAAATGATGTCTGGTGATGGAGTGTGCCCCTGGCTATCTGTAAATGATGTCTGAGTGATGGAGTGTGCCCCTGGATATCTGTAAATGATGTCTTAGTGATGGAGTGTGCCCTGGATATCTGTAAATGATGTCTTAGTGATGGAGTGTGCCCTGGATATCTGTAAATGATGTCTGAGTGATGGAGTGTGCCCCTGGCTATCTGTAAATGATGTCTGAGTGATGGAGTGTGCCCCTGGATATCTGTAAATGATGTCTTAGTGATGGAGTGTGCCCCTGGCTATCTGTAAATGATGTCTTAGTGATGGAGTGTGCCCCTGGCTATCTGTAAATAATGTCTGAGTGATGGAGTTTGCCCCTGGATATCTGTAAATAATGTCTTAGTGATGGAGTGTGCCTCTGGATATCTGTAAATAATGTCTGAGTGATGGAGTTTGCCCCTGGATATCTGTAAATGATGTCTTAGTGATGGAGTGTGCCTCTGGATATCTGTAAATAATGTCTTAGTGATGGAGTTTGCCCCTGGCTATCTGTAAATGATGTCTTAGTGATGGAGTGTGCCCCTGGCTATCTGTAAATAATGTCTGAGTGATGGAGTTTGCCCCTGGCTATCTGTAAATGATGTCTTAATGATGGAGTGTGCCTCTGGATATCTGTAAATAATGTCTTAGTGATGGAGTGTGCCTCTGGATATCTGTAAATGATGACTTAGTGATTGAGTGTGCCCCTGGATATCTGTAAATGATGTCTTAGTGATGGAGTGTGCCCCTGGATATCTGTAAATGATGTCTTAGTGATGGAGTGTGCCCCTGGATATCTGTAAATGATGTCTTAGTGATGGAGTGTGCCTCTGGATATCTGTAAATGATGTCTTAGTGATGGAGTGTGCCTCTGGATATCTGTAAATGATGTCTTAGTGATGGAGTGTGCCCCTGGATATCTGTAAATGATGTCTTAGTGATGGAGTGTGCCCCTGGCTATCTGTAAATAATGTCTGAGTGATGGAGTTTGCCCCTGGCTATCTGTAAATGATGTCTTAGTGATGGAGTGTGCCCCTGGCTATCTGTAAATAATGTCTGAGTGATGGAGTTTGCCCCTGGCTATCTGTAAATGATGTCTTAGTGATGGAGTGTGCCTCTGGATATCTGTAAATGATGTCTTAGTGATGGAGAGTGCCCCTGGATATCTGTAAATGATGTCTTAGTGATGGAGTGTGCCTCTGGATATCTGTAAATGATGTCTTAGTGATGGAGTGTGCCTCTGGATATCTGTAAATGATGTCTTAGTGATGGAGTGTGCCTCTGGATATCTGTAAATGATGTCTTAGTGATGGAGTGTGGCCCTGGATATCTGTAAATAATGTCTTAGTAATGGAGTGTGCCCCTGGATATCTGTAAATGATGTCTTAGTGATGGAGTGTGCCCCTGGATATCTGTAAATGATGTCTTAGTGATGGAGTGTGCCCCTGGATATCTGTAAATGATGTCTGAGTGATGGAGTGTGCCCCTGGATATCTGTAAATGATGTCTGAGTGAATGAGTGTGCCCCTGGATATCTGTAAATGATGTCTGAGTGATGGAGTGTGCCCCTGGATATCTGTAAATGATGTCTGAGTGATGGAGTGCACCTCTGGATATCTGTAAATGATGTCTGAGTGATGGAGTGTGCCTCTGGATATCTGTAAATGATGTCTGAGTGATGGAGTGTGCCCCTGGCTATCTGTAAATGATGTCTGAGTGATGGAGCGTGCCCTGGATATCTGTAA
>NC_056449.1:30742151-30745256 GCF_018296145.1 Oncorhynchus tshawytscha
CGTCCGCGAATTTTAAAAACGTTTTCGGACGTCTAGTAAGGGACCGTACATTTGCAATGTGGACTTTCTCACTAACCATACGGCAAATGCCGAAATGTTCCCTTAAGGTATGTTATTGTCTGAGGCTACCCGGAACATATCCCAGTCCACGTGATCGAAGCAATCTTGAAGCGTGGAATCCGATTAGCCAGACCAGCGTTGGACCTGAAAACGGGTGTTTCCTGTTTTAGTTTCTGTCTATAGGCTGGGAGCAACAAAATGGAGTCATGTTCAGATTTGCCGAAGGGAGGTCGGGGGAGGGCTTTGTATGCATTGCGGAAGTTAGAGTAGCAATGGCACAGAATGCTACCAGCCCCTGTCGCGCATTCGATATGCTGATAGAATTTAGGAAGCCTTGTTCTCAGAATAGCTTTGTAAAAATCCCCAGCTACAACAAATGCCGGATATATGTTTCCAGTTTACATAGAGTCCAGTGAAGTTCTTTCCAGGGCGTTCAGGCATCAGAGGAGGCCTATATGCAGGCTGACTCAGTAGAGAGAATTCTCTTGGTAAATAATGTGGTCAGGTTTGATTGTAAGGAATTCTAGGTCAGGTGAACAAAGGACTTGAGTTCCTGTATGCTGTTATGATCACACCTTTACAATCACCTGTCTGCCTCCCCCACTGGAGTCCAATCCCTGCTATCACCTTTCTGCCTACACACTGGAGTCCATTCCCTGCTATCACCTGTCTGCCTCCCCACTGGAGTCCAATCCCTGCTATCACCTTTCTGCCTACACACTGGAGTCCATTCCCTGCTATCACCTGTCTGCCTCCCCACTGGAGTCCAATCCCTGCTATCACCTTTCTGCCTACACACTGGAGTCCAATCCCTGCTATCACCTTTCTGCCTACACACTGGAGTCCATTCCCTGCTATCACCTTTCTGCCTACCCACTGGAGTCCAATCCCTGCTATCACCTTTCTGCCTACACACTGGAGTCCAATCCCTGCTATCACCTTTCTGCCTACACACTGGAGTCCATTCCCTGCTATCACCTTTCTGCCTACCCACTGGAGTCCAATCCCTGCTATCACCTTTCTGCCTACACACTGGAGTCCATTCCCTGCTATCACCTTTCTGCCTACCCACTGGAGTCCAATCCCTGCTATCACCTTTCTGCCTACCCACTGGAGTCCAATCCCTGCTATCACCTGTCTGCCTCCCAACTGGAGTCCAATCCCTGCTATCACCTTTCTGCCTACACACTGGAGTCCAATCCCTGCTATCACCTTTCTGCCTACACACTGGAGTCCAATCCCTGCTATCACCTTTCTGCCTACACACTGGAGTCCAGTCCCTGCTATTACCTTTTTGCCACCCCACTGGAGTCCAACCCCTGCTATCACCCATCTGCCTTCCCACTCAAGTTAAATCCTTGCTATCACCCATCTGCCTTCCCACTCAAGTTAAATCCTTGCTATCACCCATCTGCCTTCCCACTCATGTTAAATCCCTGCTATCACCCATCTGCCTTCCCACTTGAGTTAAATCCCTGCTATCACCTTTCTGCCTACACACTGGAGTCCAATCCCTGCTATCACCTTTCTGCCTACACACTGGAGTCCAATCCCTGCTATCACCTTTCTGCCTACCCGCCTGAGTCCAATCCCTGCTATCACCTTTCTGCCTACACACTGGAGTCCAATCCCTGCTATCACCTTTCTGCCTCCCCACTGGAGTCCAATCCCTGCTATCACCTTTCTGCCTCCCCACTGGAGTCCAATCCCTGCTATCACCTTTCTGCCTACACACTGGAGTCCAATCCCTGCTATCACCCATCTGCCTTCCTACTTGAGTTAAATCCCTGCTATCACCTTTCTGCCTACACACTGGAGTTCAATCCCTGCTATCACCTTTCTGCCTACACACTGGAGTTCAATCCCTGCTATCACCTTTCTGCCTACACACTGGAGTTCAATCCCTGATATCACCTTTCTGCCTACACACTGGAGTTCAATCCCTGCTATCACCTTTCTGCCTACACACTGGAGTTCAATCCCTGCTATCACCGGTCTGCCTCCCTACTGGAGACTGGGATTTAATCCCTGCCTCCCCCCACCTGTCTGCCTCCAACTGGGGTTTCATCCCAGCATCCACCTCCTGTCTGCCTCCCCACTGGGGGTCAATCCCTGCAACCACCTCTGCTCTGCCTCCCCACTGGCGTTCAATACGCTGGTCTGACCAAGCTGACTCCACACTCCAAGACTGCTTCCATCACGTGGACTGGGATATGTTTCGTATTGCGTCAAATAACAATATTGACGAATACGCTGATTCGGTGTGCGAGTTCATTAGAACGTGCGTTGAAGATGTCGTTCCCATAGCAACGATTAAAACATTCCCTAACCAGAAACCGTGGATTGATGGCAGCATTCGCGTGAAACTGAAAGCGCGAACCACTGCTTTTAATCAGGGCAAGGTGACTGGTAACATGACCGAATACAAACAGTGCAGCTATTCCCTCCGCAAGGCTATCAAACAAGCTAAGCGTCAGTACAGAGACAAAGTAGAATCTCAATTCAACGGCTCAGACACAAGAGGCATGTGGCAGGGTGTACAGTCAATCACAGACTACAAGAAGAAATCCAGCCCAGTCACGGACCAGGATGTCTTGCTCCCAGGCAGACTAAATAACTTTTTTGCCCGCTTTGAGGACAATACAGTGCCACTGACACGGCCTGCAACGAAAACATGCGGACTCTCCTTCACTGCAGCCGAGGTGAGTAAGACATTTAAACGTGTTAACCCTCGCAAGGCTGCAGGTCCAGACGGCGTCCCCAGCCGCGCCCTCAGAGCATGCGCAGACCAGCTGGCCGGTGTGTTTACGGACATATTCAATCAATCCCTATACCAGTCTGCTGTTCCCACATGCTTCAAGAGGGCCACCATTGTTCCCGTTCCCAAGAAAGCTAAGGTAGCTGAGCTAAATGACTACCGCCCCGTAGCACTCACTTCCGTCATCATGAAGTGCTTTGAGAGACTAGTCAAGGACCATATCACCTCCACCCTACCTGACACACTAGACCCACTCTAATTTGCTTACCGCCCAAATAGGTCCACGA
>NC_056449.1:30745356-30860356 GCF_018296145.1 Oncorhynchus tshawytscha
TGTTTTATGCAATGTAAGTAACTTTTTGCAGAACTGTTAATCCTAGCTGGTAGGAACACAGTGGACAGTTTTCAGCAAGTTGCAACATTGAAATTGTAACGGTTTTCTAGTGGTGATGAAAGAGAGTCGGACCAAACTGCAGCGTGTCGATTGCGATCCATGTTTAATATAACAAAAACACGAACTTACAAAAAACAATAAACGAAAACCGAAACAGCCTCTACTGGTGTAAACTAACAACGAGTACACATAGGACACTAAGGACAATCACCCACGACAAACTCAAAGAATATGGCTGCCTAAATATGGTTCCCAATCAGAGACAACGATAAGCACCTGCCTCTGATTGAGAACCACTCCAGACAGCCATAGACCTTGCTAGACAACCCACTAAGCTACAATCCCAATACCACCACCAAAACCCCAAGACAAACACACCACAATTACAAAAACCCCATGCCACACCCTGGCCTGACCAAATACATAAAGATAAACACAAAATACTTTGACCAGGGCGTGACAGAACCCCCCTAAGGTGCGGACTCCCGAACGCACCTCAAAACAATAGGGAGGGTCCGGGTGGGCGTCTGTCCATGGTGGCGGCTCCGGCGCGGGGCGTGGACCCCACTCCTTTAATGTCTTAGTCCCCTCTCCCTTCGTCCCTGGATAGTCCACCCTCGCCGCCGACCATGGCCTAGTAGTCCTCACCCAGAACCCCACTGGACTGAGGAACAGATCGGGACTGAAGGACAGCTCGGGACCGAGGCAGCTCGGGACTGAGGGGAAGCTCGGGAGTGAGAGAAAGCTCAGGAGTGAGAGAAAGCTCAGGAGTGAGAGAAAGCTCAGGAGTGAGAGAAAGCTCAGGAGTGAGAGGAAGCTCAGGAGTGAGAGGAAGCTCAGGAGTGAGAGGAAGCTCAGGAGTGAGAGGAAGCTCAGGAGTGAGAGGAAGCTCAGGCAGGTAGATAGATCTGACCAGCTCCTGGCTGGCTGGTGGTTTCAGCAGATCCTGGCTGACTGGCAGATCCTGGCTGACTGGCAGATCTGGAAGAGTCTGGTTGACTGGCAGATCTGGAAGAGTCTGGTTGACTGGCAGATCTGGAAGAGTCTGGTTGACTGGCAGATCTGGAAGAGTCTGGTTGACTGGCAGATCTGGAAGAGTCTGGTTGACTGGCAGATCTGGAAGAGTCTGGTTGACTGGCAGATCTGGAAGAGTCTGGCTGACTGGCAGATCTGGAAGAGTCTGGCAGACTGGCGATGCTGGGCAGACCGGCGGCGCCGGGCAGACTGGCGGCGCCCGGGCAGACTGGCGGCGCCGGGCAGACTGGCGGCGCTGGGCAGACTGGCGACGCTGGGCAGACTGGCGGTGCTGGGCAGACTGACGACGCTGGGCAGACTGACGAGACTGGCGCTGGGCAGACTGGCGATGCTGGGCAGACTGGCGATGCTGGGCAGACTGGCGATGCTGGGCAGACTGGCGATGCTGGGCAGACTGGCGATGCTGGGCAGACTGGCGATGCTGGGCAGACTGGCGGCGCTGGCGGCGGGCTGACTGGCTGGGCAGACTGGCGGCTGCTGGGCAGACTGGCGGTGCTGGGCAGACTGGCGGCTGGGCAGACTGATGGCGCTGGGCAGACTGGCGATGCTGGGCAGACTGGGGCACTGGCGGCGCTGGGCAGACTGGCGGCACTAGCTGCTCCATATAGGCTGACAGCTCTGGCGGCTTCTTACAGACTGACCGCTCTGGCGGCTCCGTGCTGACTGGCAGCTCCTTGCAGACTGGCAGCTCCTTGCAGACTGGCAGCTCCTTACAGACTGACAGCTCCGTGCAGACTGACAGCTCCGTGCAGACTGACAGCTCCGTGCAGACTGGCTGCTCCATGCAGACTGGCTGCTCCATGTAGACTGACAGCTCTGGCTGCTCCATGCGGACTGACAGCTCTGGCTGCTCCATGTAGACTGACTGCTTCATGCAGACTGGCAGCTCGGGCTGCTTCATGTAGACTGACAGCTCTGGCTCCTCCATGCAGACTGACAGCTCTGACTGCTCCATGCAGACTGACAGCTCTGGCTGCTTCATGCAGACTGGCAGCTCTGGCTGCTCTATGTAGACTGGCTGCTTCATGCAGACTGGCAGCTCGGGCTGCTTCATGTAGACTGACAGCTCTGGCTGCTCCATGCGGACTGACAGCTCTGGCTGCTCCATGCAGACTGACAGCTCTGGCTGCTCCATGCGGACTGACAGCTCTGGCTGCTCCATGCGGACTGACAGCTCTGGCTGCTCCATGTAGACTGGCTGCTTCATGCAGACTGGCAGCTCGGGCTGCTTCATGTAGACTGACAGCTCTGGCTGCTCCATGTAGACTGGCTGCTTCATGCAGACTGGCAGCTCGGGCTGCTTCATGTAGACTGACAGCTCTGGCTGCTCCATGCAGACTGACAGCTCTGACTGCTCCATGCAGACTGACAGCTCTGACTGCTCCATGCAGACTGACAGCTCTGACTGCTCCATGCAGACTGACAGCTCTGGCTGCTTCATGCTGGCAGCTCTGGCTGCGCTGACAGGCGGGAGACTCCTGCAGCGCTGTGTCGGAGGAAGGCTCTGGCTGCGCTAAACAGGCGGAAGACTCCGGCAGCGCTGGAGATGAGGAAAGCTCTAACAGCGCTAGATAGGCGTGAGACTCCGGCAGCGCAGGAGAGGAGAAAGGCTCTGGCTGCCGGCTGCGCTAAACAGGCTGCGCTGAACAGGCGGGAGGCTCCGGCAGCGCTGTAGAGGAGGAAGGCTCTGGCTGCGTTAAACAGGCGGGAGACTCCAGCAGCGCAGGAGAGGAGAAAAGCGCTGGCTGCGCTGAACAGGCGAGGCACACTGAAGGCCTGGTGCGTGGTGCTGGAACTGGTGGTACTGGATCGAGGACACGCACAGGAAGCCTGGTGCGGGGAGCTGCTACCGGAGGGCTGGGGTGTGGAGGTGGTACTGGATAGACCGGACCGTGCAGGCGCACTGGAGCTCTTGAGCACCGAGCCTGCCCAACCTTACCTGGCTCGATGCCCACTCTAGCCCGGCCGATACGAGGAGCTGGAATATACCGAACCGGGCTGTGCACCCGCACTGGAGACACCGTGCGCTCCACAGCATAACACGGTGCCTGCCCGGTCTCTCCAGCCCCCGGTAAGCACAGGGAGTTTGCGCAGGTCTCCTACCTGGCATAGCCATACTCCCTGTAAGCCCCCAAGAAATTTTTGGGGCTGACTCTCGGGCTTCCATCCGCTCTGCCGTGCTAGCTCCTCATAATGCCGCCTCTCTGCTTTTGCTGCCTCCAGCTCGGCTTTGGGGCGACAATAATCTCAGGCTCATTCCAGGGTCCTTTACCGTCCAATTCCTCCTCCCATGTCCATAACTCCAGGTGGTGCAACCTCTCCCACTGTAGCTGCTGCTGCTCCTGCTGCTGCTGCCTCTGTTGCCTCTTCTCCTGTTGCTCCTTTGGGCGGCTACACTCCCCTGGTTTAGCCCAGGGTCCTCTCCCGTCGAAGATCTCCTCCCATGACCAGAAATCCTTGGTGAGCATCTCCTTTTCGGCTGCTCCTGCCTGTTGACACGCCGCTTGGTCCGTTGGTGGTGGGTGATTCTGTAACGGTTTTCTAGTGGTGATGAAAGAGAGTCGGACCAAACTGCAGCGTGTCGATTGCGATCCATGTTTAATATAAAAAAAAACACGAACTTACAAAAAACAATAAACGAAACCGAAACAGCCTATCTGGTGCAAACTAACAACGAGTACACATAGGACACTAAGGACAATCACCCACGACAAACTCAAAGAATATGGCTGCCTAAATATGGTTCCCAATCAGAGACAACGATAAGCACCTGCCTCTGATTGAGAACCACTCCAGACAGCCATAGACCTTGCTAGACAACCCACTAAGCTACAATCCCAATACCACCACCAAAACCCCAAGACAAACACACCACAATTACAAAAACCCCATGCCACACCCTGGCCTGACCAAATACATAAAGATAAACACAAAATACTTTGACCAGGGCGTGACAGAAATACAGAAATAAACACTTTTCCATAAACAAGGTCTAAATTATGTTTGATGCAATGTAAGTAACGTTTTGCAGAGCTGTTTAACCTAGCTGGTAGGAACACTGTGGACAATTGTCAGCAAGTTGCAAGATTTGAAATGCAGAAATGAAGCACTTTTCCATAAACAAGCACTAAATCATGTTTGATGCACTCTGGATGTCCAATTTTTGCTGTGCTTGAACACTGTAGACTGTTTTCAGCAAGTTGCAACATTGAAATGCAGAAATAAACACTTTTCCATAAACAAGGTCTAAATCATGTTTGATGCAATATGTAAGTAACTTTTTGCAGAACTGTTTAAACTAGCTGGTAGGAACACTGCGGACAATTTTCAGCAAGTTGCAAGATTTGAAATGCAGAAATAAAGCACTTTTCCATAAACAAGCACTAAATCATGTTTGATGCAGTCTGGATGTCCAATTTTTGCTGTGCTGAACAACTGCACTGTAGACTGTTTTCAGCAAGTTGCAACATTGAAATACAGAAATAAACACTTTTCCATGTTTAAATCATGTTTTGATGGACTCTGGGATTAAAACTTTTTTTGTTATGTTTATTCGAGTTGTAATCAACACAGTGGACAGTTTTCAGCAAGTTGCAACATTGAAATGCAGAAAAAAGCACTTTTCCATAAACAAGCACTAAATCATGTTTGATGCACTCTGGATGTCCAATTTTTGCTGTGCTTGAACACTGTAGACTGTTTTCAGCAAGTTGCAACATTGAAATGCAGAAATAAGCACTTTTCCATAAACAAGGTCTAAATCATGTTTGATGCAATATGTAAGTAACTTTTTGCAGAACTGTTTAAACTAGCTGGTAGGAACACTGCGGACAATTTTCAGCAAGTTGCAACATTGAAATACAGAAATAAAACACTTTCTATAAGCAAGGTCTTAAATCATGTTTGATGCAATGTATTTTTTGCAGAACTGTTAATTGCTAAGTGGTAGGAACACTGTGGACAATTTTCAGCAAGTTGCAAGATTTGAAATGCAGAAATGAAGCACTTTTCCATAAACAAACACTAAATCATGTTTGATGCACTCTGGATGTCCAATTTTTGCTGTGCTTGAACACTGTAGACTGTTTTCAGCAAGTTGCAACATTGAAATACAGCAATAAACACTTTCCAATAAACAAGGTCTGAATCATGTTTTATGCAATGTAAGTAACTTTTTGCAGAACTGTTAATCCTAGCTGGTAGGAACACAGTGGACAGTTTTCAGCAAGTTGCAACATTGAAATACAGAAATAAAACACTTTCTATAAGCAAGGTCTTAAATCATGTTTGATGCAATGTATTTTTGCAGAACTGTTAATGGCTAAGTGGTAGGAACACTGTGGACAATTTTCAGCAAGTTGCAAGATTTGAAATGCAGAAATAAAGCACTTTTCCATAAACAAGCACTAAATCATGTTTGATGCACTCTTGGATGTCCAATTTTTGCTGTGCTGAACAACTGCACTGTAGACTGTTTTAGGCAAGTTGCAACATTGAAATACAGCAATAAACACTTTCCATAAACAAGGTCTGAATCATGTTTTATGCAATGTAAGTAAATTTTTGCAGAACTGTTTAACCTAGCTGGTAGGAACACTGTGGACAATTGTCAGCAAGTTGCAAGATTTGAAATGCAGAAATGAAGCACTTTTCCATAAACAAGCACTAAATCATGTTTGATGCACTCTGGATGTCCAATTTTTGCTGTGCTTGAACACTGTAGACTGTTTTCAGCAAGTTGCAACATTGAAATGCAGAAATAAACACTTTCCATAAACAAGGTTTGAATCATGTGTTATGCAATGTAAGTAACTTTTTGCAGAACTGTTTAACCTAGCTGGTAGGAACACTGTGGACAATTTTCAGCAAGTTGCAAGATTTGAAATGCAGAAATAAGCACTTTTCCATAAACAAGGTCTAAATCATGTTTGATGCAATATGTAAGTAACTTTTTGCAGAACTGTTTAAACTAGCTGGTAGGAACACTGCGGACAATTTTCAGCAAGTTGCAACATTGAAATACAGAAATAAACACTTTCTATAAGCAAGGTCTAAATCATGTTTGATGCAATGTATTTTTTGCAGAACTGTTAATTGCTAAGTGGTAGGAACACTGTGGACAATTTTCAGCAAGTTGCAAGATTTGAAATGCAGAAATAAAGCACTTTTCCATAAACAAGCAATAAATCATGTTTGATGCACTCTGGATGTCCAATTTTTGCTGTGCTGAACAACTGCACTGTAGACTTTTCAGCAAGTTGCAACATTGAAATACAGCAATAAACACTTTCCATAAACAAGGTCTGAATCATGTTTTATGCAATGTAAGTACATTTTTGCAGAACTGTTAATCCTAGCTGGTAGGAACACAGTGGACAGTTTTCAGCAAGTTGCAACATTGAAATGCAGAAAAAAGCACTTTTCCATAAACAAGGTCTCAATCATGTTTGATGCAATGTAACTTTTTGCAGAACTGTTTAAACTAGCTGGTAGGAACACTGTGGACAATTTTCAGCAAGTTGCAACATTGAAATACAGAAATAAACACTTTCCATAAACAAGGTTTGAATCATGTTTTAATGCAATGTAAAGTAACTTTTGCAGAACTGTTTATCCTAGATGTAAGGGAAGACCCCCTGAAGCATGGGAAGTCATTGGCATCGGACAAACCATATACACATTGGCCAATACCACCCAATTCGGCGTAAATTCGTGCAAAGTGTATTGCAACTGCCATATGGCGATTGCCTATTGTAACACTTTAAAAATTCAACAGGTGGCGAATTCGCTCCACCATGGTTTTTCATATTGGAAAATGGCACCCAAGTCAACATCCAAAAGCAAAATTTTGAAAAAATGATTTTTTGTCAAAAACTTATCACCCCAAAGTGCTTTCTGGACCGTTTTTCGAAATTCTTTCGATTTTTTTGTCAATTACACATGTGTAAGAACTGTATGAATATACTTTTGTCCAATTTTATCATCATATTTTTTTTTTTTTTTTACATGGGCATAAGTAATATGTTTTGTCCACTTTCAATATGATTTCATAGGAAGTCAAAAGTCAAAAGTCAAAAATGTCAAAATTTTGTAAAAACTTCACACACCCTTAAAAAGTGCTTTCTGGACCGTTTTCGAAATTCTTTCGATTTTTTTGTCAATTACACATGTGTAAGAACTGTATGAATATACTTTTGTCCAATTTTATCATCATATTTTTTTTTTTTTTTTTTACATGGGCATAAGTAATATGTTTTGTCCACTTTCAATATGATTTCATAGGAAGTCAAAAGTCAAAAGTCAAAAATGTCAAAATTTTGTAAAAACTTCACACACCCTTAAAAAGTGCTTTCTGGACCGTTTTTGTAATTTTGTGTCAATTACACACGTATAAGAACTGTATCAACATACTTTAGTTGTATTCTACCATATGAAATTTGACATGCTCAAAAATGCAAAATTGACTGGCCTGATGAACACAGGATGGCCGAGCAGTGATAGTTGTTCCTTTCCATCACTCGTTGTGTTGATTTCATCATGTCCATTTGGTGATGTCTTTTCACATACAATCATATTGCAAGTGCACGTGCATTTGCAATATGGTTCAATGGGCATTTACCATATGAAATTTGACATGCTCAAAATCCTGCAGAAATGTTTGATGAACTCGGGATGGCCTGGCAGTGATAGTTGCTCTGCAGAAATGCAAAATTGACTGGCCAGATGAACTCGGGATGGCCTGGCAGTGATAGTTGCTCCTTTCCATCGCTCGTTGTGTTGACTTCATCCTGTCCATTTTGTGATGTCTTTTCACATACAATCATATTGCAAGTGCACGTGCATTTGCAATATGGTTCAATGGGCATTTACCATATGAAATTTGACATGCTCAAAAATGCAAAATTGACTGGCCTGATGAACACAGGATGGCCGAGCAGTGATAGTTGTTCCTTTCCATCACTCGTTGTGTTGATTTCATCATGTCCATTTGGTGATGTCTTTTCACATACAATCATATTGCAAGTGCACGTGCATTTGCAATATGGTTCAATGGGCATTTACCATATGAAATTTGACATGCTCAAAAATCCTGCAGAAATGCAAAATTGACTGGCCAGATGAACTCGGGATGGCCTGGCAGTGATAGTTGCTCCTTTCCATCGCTCGTTGTGTTGACTTCATCCTGTCCATTTTGTGATGTCTTTTCACATACAATCATATTGCAAGTGCACGTGCATTTGCAATATGGTTCAATGGGCATTTACCATATGAAATTTGACATGCTCAAAAATGCAAAATTGACTGGCCTGATGAACACAGGATGGCCGAGCAGTGATAGTTGTTCCTTTCCATCACTCGTTGTGTTGATTTCATCATGTCCATTTGGTGATGTCTTTTCACATACAATCATATTGCAAGTGCACGTGCATTTGCAATATGGTTCAATGGGCATTTACCATATGAAATTTGACATGCTCAAAAATCCTGCATTTGAAATGCAAAATTGACTGGCCATGAACTCGGGATGGACTGGCCTGATGAACAGTGGCCTGGCATAGTTGCTCCTTTCCATCGCTCGTTGTGTTGACTTCATCCTGTCCATTTTGTGATGTCTTTTCACATACAATCATATTGCAAGTGCACGTGCATTTGCAATATGGTTCAATGGGCATTTACCATATGAAATTTGACATGCTCAAAAATGCAAATTGACTGGCCTGATGAACACAGGATGGCCGAGCAGTGATAGTTGTTCCTTTCCATCACTCGTTGTGTTGATTTCATCATGTCCATTTGGTGATGTCTTTTCACATACAATCATATTGCAAGTGCACGTGCATTTGCAATATGGTTCAATGGGCATTTACCATATGAAAATTGACATGCTCAAAAATCCTGCAGAAATGCAAAATTGACTGGCCAGATGAACTCGGGATGGCCGGGCAGTGATAGTTGTTCCTTTCCATCACTCGTTGTGTTGATTTCATCATGTCCATTTGGTGGTGTTTTTTCACTATAGAATCATATTGCAAATGCACGTGCATTGTTGTGCAACTGGTAACCCAAAAATAAAAATATGGTGATTTCATTATGTCCATTTGTTTATGTTTTCTTACTTTTGCAAAGTCACTGTGCATTTGCAATATGGTTCAATGGGCAGGTACCATCACGAATTTGTCATGCTCAAAAATGCAAAATTGACTGGCCTGATGAACACAGGATGGCCGAGCAGTGATAGTTGTTCCTTTCCATCACTCGTTGTGTTGATTTCATCATGTCCATTTGGTGGTGTCTTTTCACATACAATCATATTGCAAGTGCACGTGCATTTGCAATATGGTTCAATGGGCATTTACCATATGAAATTTGACATGCTCAAAAATCATGCAGAAATGCAAAATTGACTGGCCAGATGAACTCGGGATGGCCTGGCAGTGATAGTTGCTCCTTTCCATCGCTCGTTGTGTTGACTTCATCCTGTCCATTTTGTGATGTCTTTTCACATACAATCATATTGCAAGTGCATGCATTTGCAATGCAAAATTGACTGGCCAGATGGTTCAATGGTCCATTTTGTGATGTCTTTTCATTTACCAAGTATGATTTGCAATTTGATTTACCATATGACATGCTCAAAAATCATGCAGAAATGCAAAATTGACTGGCCAGATGAACTCGGGATGGCCTGGCAGTGATAGTTGCTCCTTTCCATGTTGTGTTGACTTCATCCTGTCCATTTTGTGATGTCTTTTCACATACAATCATATTGCAAGTGCACGTGCATTTGCAATATGGTTCAATGGGCATTTACCATATGAAATTTGACATGCTCAAAAATGCAAAATTGACTGGCCTGATGAACACAGGATGGCCGAGCAGTGATAGTTGTTCCTTTCCATCACTCGTTGTGTTGATTTCATCATGTCCATTTGGTGGTGTTTTTTCACTATAGAATCATATTGCAAATGCACGTGCGTTGTTGTGCAACTGGTAACCCAAAAATAAAAATATGGTTGTAAATGCATTTACCGGGACTCCTATTGTCCATGCCCGCTATGGGAGTACCCTACTACGACCCTCTATCCATGGGGGCCGCCCTGAGTGCTTTATGGACTGTTTAAAATAGGCACCTGGTAACCCAAAAATAAAAATATGGTTGTAAAATGCAAGCGAGCTACGGTCAAGCGGGATATCTCGTTGAACTCGGCACGGCCTAGGGATTATGGTAATGCCATTGCCTGCTCTCTGTGTCTTTAAGCACCGCACTTTGTCACTCCATCCTTGCTGTGTGTGTGTATGAGAGCTTTTCTTTGACATCTCCTGGGGGAAATGACTGATTTACAGTTTAGGAGGGTTACCTAGTCACACATATGAAGTTTTGGAGAGATGTGACTTTTCTAACCCTTCAAAACAGACAGTGTGACCCAATTAAAGGCACTTCCGGTTGGCACAGGAAGCTATAAGTCAACACATGTCTTGACTGACATAGAAACCTACAGAATCCTGAGTTTTAAGTCTTTAAGTTAAGAATTGACCTATCTACGATCTACACAGTGTTGAATGGGGTCATTTTCACAAGGTGATGTAATCAAAACACCTTTTGGGTCAATTTAACCACTTCCGTTTGCTCCAGGAAGCTTAGAATCGACACAGGTAGACCTCATAGTGGTCTGATGGACTGTTACTGAAGACAGGTTCATAAGGCATTCATAACCCACATAGGCTTCAGGTTGAATTTAGGAGTGCAGGCAATGTATTCCTATGGGGAGAGAAGTCAATGCAAACTTTTTGATGTAAACACCTTCTTTTAACTGTTAAGGGTTAATGCCACAGGGTCAAGGTTAGGCTTGCACGGATCGGGAGGACCTTAGGAACGTACCTGAGGTCGAATTGTGCTTCTCACCCTAACGGTTCTCTCACTGCCACCCAAAATCAAATGACATTGTGGGGCAGGCTTCATTTTGGGCCTTCTTTTTTTCAAGGTCGCTGCACTCAGAACGAGCTACGGTCAAGCGGGGCGTCTCGTTGAACTCGGCACAGTCTGGAGACTATGGTGATGCCATTTTTTGTGTTGATTTCAGAATGCCATTTTGGTGATGGTCCCTCTCCGTTTAAACACATTGCAAATGTACAAAAGTCAACTAGCAAGTCAGTGTCCATCAGTCAATTAGATGTCATTATGACACCAAACTGATATCATTAACACCAAACCCACTTTTTCCTACTCATTTAGAAGCCAACTATCACATATGTCAGAGCAGGCCCATAATTCACAGCGCCTTCGGTTTAAAACATAATAAAAACGTAAAACACATAGTTACGTTCTAGCTGCGGGTCCAGGTCGGACATTATGTGAAGGCCTATGTGAGGCGACCCCGAATCCCGAGTTTCGGCTCGATAGGTCCTTCGGTGCCCGAGTAAAACCCTAATTGGTGCTGAAAATCCACTTTTTCCATGCCTTGCTACGGGGTCCTTGAATGAGCTATCGGACAGAAACGTTGGGGTCTGTCTCTATGGGCCGAGCCGGTTTCAATGCACCTAGCCTTGCGTCTCTGAGACTTTTCTAAATGTCGTCATTTTCGTAATGGTCAAAATGAATTGAAATCATTGCAAATGTACGAGGCTGTTTCTCGGTCCGAGAACCTTCTAGAGCCACCTAACTCACCACGCACCATCGACCTGAGGTCTAGAACAGGTTCTAAAGTTTCGGAACTCTAGGTCTGACGGTTCTTTTTTAGCTCGAACAAAGCTAACTATTGCAGTCACTGTCTGTCTCTACGCACCCCAATAATACGTCCTCCTTCCAAGTTGTGTTTTAGTGTGATTTATTTTTCCTTTGAAATTTTATGGGAAAAATGACTGATTTACAGTTCATGGGGGTTGCCTAATCACATATATGAAGTTTTGGAAAGATCTGACTTTTTTAACCCCTCGAAACAGCCCCTGAGACACCAATTATGACACTTCCGGTTGGCACAGGAAGCTATAAGTCAACACATATCCTCATTGGGGTATGCTGTTACAGAATCCTGAGTTTTAAGTCTTTACGTTAAGAATTGACTGATTTACACAGGGTTGAATGCACTATGTCTATCAAACTGCAGGCAGGGTATGGATATACACTTTTAGGGGGATTTGAACCACTTCCGGTTGGTCTAGGAAGCTTAGAATCAACACAGGTAGACCTCATCATGGCCTGATGGACTGTTACCGAAGACAGGTTCATACGGCATTCATAACCCATATAGACTCCAGGTTGAATTTAGGGGTGCAGGCAATGTATTCCTATGGGGAGAGAAGTCAATGCAAACTGTTTGATGTAAACACCTTCTTTTAACTGTCAAGGGTTAATGCCACACGGTCAAGGTTAGGCTTGCACGGATCGGAAGGACCTTAGGAACATTCCTGTGGTTGAATTTTCCTTCTAAACCTAACGGTTCTGCCGCTGTCACCCAAAAGCAAATGACGTTGTGGGGCAGGCTTCATATTGGGCCTACTTTTCAAATGGTCGCTGCGCCCAGACCGAGCGAGCTACGGTCAAGCGGGATATCTCGTTGAACTCGGCACAGCCTAGGGATTATGGTAATGCCATTGCCTGCTCTCTGTGTCTTTCAGCAACGCAGTTTTTCACTCCATCCTTGCTGTGTGTGTGTATGAGAGCTTTTCTTTGACATCTCCTGGGGGAAATGACTGATTTACAGTTTACAGTTTAGGAGGGTTACCTAGTCACACATATGAAGTTTTGGAGAGATGTGACTTTTCTAACCCTTGGGCATTTACCATATGAAATTTGACATGCTCAAAAATGCAAAATTGACTGGCCTGATGAACACAGGATGGCCGAGCAGTGATAGTTGTTCCTTTCCATCACCCGTTGTGTTGATTTCATCATGTCCATTTGGTGATGTTTTTTCACTATAGAATCATATTGCAAATGCACATGCATTGTTGTGCAACTGGTAACCCAAAAATAAAAATATGGTTGTAAATGCATTTACCGGGACACTTTAACATGTTCTGATGGATACTCATTGTTGTGCAACTGGTGATCTGAAATGTGCACCTGGGAACCCAAAAATTAAAATAGGCTCCAAAATGCATTTAAGGGTCATTCTCATATTAATGCCCGATATGGAAGCACCCTACTACGGCCCTCTCTCTGTCAGGGCCGTCCTGAGTGCTTTGTGGACTGTTTTATATTACGATGGATACTGATTGTTGTGCACCCGGTAACCCAAAAATTAAAATATGCTCCAAAATGCATTTACCGGTCATTCTGATATTAATGCCCGCTATGGGAACACAGGATGGCCCTGGCAGTGATAGTTGTTCCTTTCCATCACTCGTTGTGTTGATTTCATCATGTCCATTTGGTGATGTCTTTTCACATACAATCATATTTGCAAGTGCACGTGCATTTGCAATATGGTTCAATGGGCATTTACCATATGAAATTTGACATGCTCAAAAATCATGCAGAAATGCAAAATTGACTGGCCAGATGAACTCGGGATGGCCTGGCAGTGATAGTTGCTCCTTTCCATCGCTCGTTGTGTTGACTTCATCCTGTCCATTTTGTGATGTCTTTTCACATACAATCATATTGCAAGTGCACGTGCATTTGCAATATGGTTCAATGGGCATTTACCATATGAAATTTGACATGCTCAAAAATCATGCAGAAATGCAAAATGACTGGCCAGATGAACTCGGGATGGCCTGGCAGTGATAGTTGCTCCTTTCCATCGCTCGTTGTGTTGACTTCATCCTGTCCATTTTGTGATGTCTTTTCACATACAATCATATTGCAAGTGCACGTGCATTTGCAATATGGTTCAATGGGCATTTACCATATGAAATTTGACATGCTGCAAAAATGCAAAATTGACTGGCCTGATGAACACAGGATGGCCGAGCAGTGATAGTTGTTCCTTTCCATCACTCGTTGTGTTGATTTCATCATGTCCATTTGGTGATGTCTTTTCACATACAATCATATTGCAAGTGCACAACTGTGCATTTGCAATATGGTTCAATGGGCATTTACCATATGAAATTTGACATGCTCAAAAATCATGCAGAAATGCAAAATTGACTGGCCAGATGAACTCGGGATGGCCTGGCAGTGATAGTTGCTCCTTTCCATCACTCGTTGTGTTGACTTCATCCTGTCCATTTTGTGATGTCTTTTCACATAAATCATATTGCAAGTGCACGTGCATTTGCAATATGGTTCAATGGGCATTTACCATATGAAATTTGACATGCTCAAAAATCATGCAGAAATGCAAAATTGACTGGCCAGATGAACTCGGGATGGCCTGGCAGGATGGCCGTTGTTGTTCCTTTCCATCACTCGTTGTGTTGACTTCATCCTGTCCATTTTGTGATGTCTTTTCACATACAATCATATTGCAAGTGCACGTGCATTTGCAATATGGTTCAATGGGCATTTACCATATGAAATTTGACATGCTCAAAAAATCATGCAGAAATGCAAAATTGACTGGCCAGATGAACTCAGGATGGCCTGGCAGTGATAGTTGTTCCTTTCCATCACTCGTTGTGTTGATTTCATCATGTCCATTTTGTGATGTCTTTTCACATACAATCATATTGCAAGTGCACGTGCATTTGCAATATGGTTCAATGGGCATTTACCATATGAAATTTGACATGCTCAAAAATGCATGCAGAAATGAAAATTGACTGGCCAGATGAACTCGGGATGGCCTGGCAGTGATAGTTGCTCCTTTCCATCACTCGTTGTGTTGATTTCATCCTGTCCATTTTGTGATGTCTTTTCACATACAATCATATTGCAAGTGCACGTGCATTTGCAATATGGTTCAATGGGCATTTACCATATGAAATTTGACATGCTCAAAAATCATGCAGAAATGCAAAATTGACTGGCCAGATGAACTCGGGATGGCCTGGCAGTGATAGTTGCTCCTTTCCATCGCTCGTTGTGTTGACTTCATCCTGTCCATTTTGTGATGTCTTTTCACATACAATCATATTGCAAGTGCACGTGCATTTGCAATATGGTTCAATGGGCATTTACCATATGAAATTTGACATGCTCAAAAATCATGCAAAATGCAAAATTGACTGGCCAGATGAACACAGGATGGCCTGGCAGTGATAGTTGTTCCTTTCCATCACTCGTTGTGTTGATTTCATCATGTCCATTTGGTGATGTTTTTCACATACAATCATATTGCAAATGCACGTGCATTTTGGTTCAATGGTTTAACATGCTCAAAAATAAAAAAAATATGGTGAACTTGGCCTGGCATGATATGTCCATTTTGTGTTGATTTTTTGTGATGTCTTTTCACATACAATCATATTGCAAAGTGCACGTGCATTTGCAATATGGTTCAATGGGCATTTACCATATGAAATTTGACATGCTCAAAAATGCAAAATGACTGGCCTGATGAACACAGGATGGCCGAGCAGTGATAGTTGTTCCTTTCCATCACTCGTTGTGTTGATTTCATCATGTCCATTTGGTGGTGTTTTTTCACTATAGAATCATATTGCAAATGCACGTGCGTTGTTGTGCAACTGGTAACCCAAAAATAAAAATATGGTTGTAAATGCATTTACCGGGACTCCTATTGTCCATGCCCGCTATGGGAGTACCCTACTACAACCCTCTATCCATGGGGGCCGCCCTGAGTGCTTTATGGACTGTTTAAAATAGGCACCTGGTAACCCAAAAATATGGTTGTAAAATGCAAGCGAGCTACGGTCAAGCGGGATATCTCGTTGAACTCGGCACGGCCTAGGGATTATGGTAATGCCATTGCCTGCTCTCTGTGTCTTTAAGCACCGCACTTTGTCACTCCATCCTTGCTGTGTGTGTGTATGAGAGCTTTTCTTTGACATCTCCTGGGGGAAATGACTGATTTACAGTTTAGGAGGGTTACCTAGTCACACATATGAAGTTTTGGAGAGATGTGACTTTTCTAACCCTTCAAAACAGACAGTGTGACCCAATTAAAGGCACTTCCGGTTGGCACAGGAAGCTATAAGTCAACACATGTCTTGACTGACATAGAAACCTACAGAATCCTGAGTTTTAAGTCTTTAAGTTAAGAATTGACCTATCTACGATCTACACAGTGTTGAATGGGGTCATGTACATCAAAACACCTTTTGGGTCAATTTAACCACTTCCGTTTGCTCCAGGAAGCTTAGAATCGACACAGGTAGACCTCATAGTGGTCTGATGGACTGTTACTGAAGACAGGTTCATAAGGCATTCATAACCCACATAGGCTTCAGGTTGAATTTAGGAGTGCAGGCAATGTATTCCTATGGGGAGAGAAGTCAATGCAAACTTTTTGATGTAAACACCTTCTTTTAACTGTTAAGGGTTAATGCCACAGGGTCAAGGTTAGGCTTGCACGGATCGGGAGGACCTTAGGAACGTACCTGAGGTCGAATTGTGCTTCTCACCCTAACGGTTCTCTCACTGCCACCCAAAATCAAATGACATTGTGGGGCAGGCTTCATTTTGGGCCTTCTTTTTTTCAAGGTCGCTGCACTCAGAACGAGCTACGGTCAAGCGGGGCGTCTCGTTGAACTCGGCACAGTCTGGAGACTATGGTGATGCCATTTTTTGTGTTGATTTCAGAATGCCATTTTGGTGATGGTCCCTCTCCGTTTAAACACATTGCAAATGTACAAAAGTCAACTAGCAAGTCAGTGTCCATCAGTCAATTAGATGTCATTATGACACCAAACTGATATCAATTAACACCAAACCCACTTTTTCCTACTCATTTAGAAGCCAACTATCACATATGTCAGAGCAGGCCCATAATTCACAGCGCCTTCGGTTTAAAACATAATAAAAACGTAAAACACATAGTTACGTTCTAGCTGCGGGTCCAGGTCGGACATTATGTGAAGGCCTATGTGAGGCGACCCCGAATCCCGAGTTTCGGCTCGATAGGTCCTTCGGTGCCCGAGTAAAACCCTAATTGGTGCTGAAAATCCACTTTTTTCCATGCCTTGCTACGGGGTCCTTGAATGAGCTATCGGACAGAAACGTTGGGGTCTGTCTCTATGGGCCGAGCCGGTTTCAATGCACCTAGCCTTGCGTCTCTGAGACTTTTCTAAATGTCGACATTTTCGTAATGGTCAAAATGAATTGAAATCATTGCAAATGTACGAGGCTGTTTCTCGGTCCGAGAACCTTCTAGAGCCACCTAACTCACCACGCACCATCGACCTGAGGTCTAGAACAGGTTTCTAAAGTTTCGGAACTCTAGGTCTGACGGTTCTTTTTTAGCTCGAACAAAGCTAACTATTGCAGTCACTGTCTGTCTCTACGCACCCCAATACGTCCCTCCTTCCAAGTTGTGTTTTAGTGTGATTTATTTTTCCTTTGAAATTTTATGGGAAAAATGACTGATTTACAGTTCATGGGGGTTGCCTAATCACATATATGAAGTTTTGGAAAGATCTGACTTTTTTAACCCCTCGAAACAGCCCCTGAGACACCAATTATGACACTTCCGGTTGGCACAGGAAGCTATAAGTCAACACATATCCTCATTGGGGTATGCTGTTACAGAATCCTGAGTTTTAAGTCTTTACGTTAAGAATTGACTGATTTACACAGGGTTGAATGCACTATGTCTATCAAACTGCAGGCAGGGTATGGATATACACTTTTAGGGGGATTTGAACCACTTCGGTTGGTCTAGGAAGCTTAGAATCAACACAGGTAGACCTCATAGTGGCCTGATGGACTGTTACCGAAGACAGGTTCATACGGCATTCATAACCCATATAGACTCCAGGTTGAATTTAGGGGTGCAGGCAATGTATTCCTATGGGGAGAGAAGTCAATGCAAACTGTTTGATGTAAACACCTTCTTTTAACTGTCAAGGGTTAATGCCACACGGTCAAGGTTAGGCTTGCACGGATCGGAAGGACCTTAGGAACATTCCTGTGGTTGAATTTTCCTTCTAAACCTAACGGTTCTGCCGCTGTCACCCAAAAGCAAATGACGTTGTGGGGCAGGCTTCATATTGGGCCTACTTTTCAAATGGTCGCTGCGCCCAGACCGAGCGAGCTACGGTCAAGCGGGATATCTCGTTGAACTCGGCACAGCCTAGGGATTATGGTAATGCCATTGCCTGCTCTCTGTGTCTTTCAGCAACGCAGTTTTTCACTCCATCCTTGCTGTGTGTGTGTATGAGAGCTTTTCTTTGACATCTCCTGGGGAAATGACTGATTTACAGTTTAGGAGGGTTACCTAGTCACACATATGAAGTTTTGGAGAGATGTGACTTTTCTAACCCTTGGGCATTTACCATATGAAATTTGACATGCTCAAAAATGCAAAATTGACTGGCCTGATGAACACAGGATGGCCGAGCAGTGATAGTTGTTCCTTTCCATCACCCGTTGTGTTGATTTCATCATGTCCATTTGGTGATGTTTTTTCACTATAGAATCATATTGCAAATGCACAAGCATTGTTGTGCAACTGGTAACCCAAAAATTAAAATATGCTCCAAAATGCATTTACCGGGACACTCATGCTGATTTTAATGCCCGATATGGGAGTACCCTACTATGCCATGGGGGCCGTCCTGGTGATGGACACTGTTCTGATGGAACTCATTGCTGTGCACCTGTTGAGGTGATTGAACATGTGCATAACCCAAAAATTAAAATATGGTCCTAAATGCAACCCAAAAATTAAAATATGCTCCAAAATGCATTTAAGGGTCATTCTCATATTAATGCCCGATATGGAAGCACCCTACTACCCTCTGTCCAGGCCCTCTCTCTGTCAGGGCCGTCCTGAGTGCTTTGTGGACTGTTTAAAATATTACGATGGATACTGATTGTTGTGCACCCGGTAACCCAAAAATTAAAATATGCTCCAAAATGCATTTACCGGTCATTCTGATATTAATGCCCGCTATGGGAACACAGGATGGCCCTGGCAGTGATAGTTGTTCCTTTCCATCACTCGTTGTGTTGATTTCATCATGTCCATTTGGTGATGTCTTTTCACATACAATCATATTGCAAGTGCACGTGCATTTGCAATATGGTTCAATGGGCATTTACCATATGAAATTTGACATGCTCAAAAATCATGCAGAAATGCAAAAATTGACTGGCCAGATGAACTCGGGATGGCCTGGCAGTGATAGTTGCTCCTTTCCATCGCTCGTTGTGTTGACTTCATCCTGTCCATTTTGTGATGTCTTTTCACATACAATCATATTGCAAGTGCACGTGCATTTGCAATATGGTTCAATGGGCATTTACCATATGAAATTTGACATGCTCAAAAATCATGCAGAAATGCAAAATTGACTGGCCAGATGAACTCGGGATGGCCTGGCAGTGATAGTTGCTCCTTTCCATCGCTCGTTGTGTTGACTTCATCCTGTCCATTTTGTGATGTCTTTTCACATACAATCATATTGCAAGTGCACGTGCATTTGCAATATGGTTCAATGGGCATTTACCATATGAAATTTGACATGCTCAAAAATCATGCAAAAATGCAAAATGCAAAATTGACTGGCCAGATGAACTCGGGATGGCCTGGCAGTGATAGTTGCTCCTTTCCATCGCTCGTTGTGTTGACTTCATCCTGTCCATTTTGTGATGTCTTTTCACATACAATCATATTGCAAGTGCACGTGCATTTGCAATATGGTTCAATGGGCATTTACCCATAGGGATTTGACATGCTCAAAAATCATGCAGAAATGCATTTGACATGCTCAAAAATCATGCAGAAATGCAAAATTGACTGGCCAGATGAACTCGGGATGGCCTGGCAGTGATAGTTGCTCCTTTCCATCGCTCGTTGTGTTGACTTCATCCTGTCCATTTTGTGATGTCTTTTCACATACAATCATATTGCAAGTGCACGTGCATTTGCAATATGGTTCAATGGGCATTTACCATATGAAATTTGACATGCTCAAAAATCATGCAGAAATGCAAAATTGACTGGCCAGATGAACTCGGGATGGCCTGGCAGTGATAGTTGCTCCTTTCCATCGCTCGTTGTGTTGACTTCATCCTGTCCATTTTGTGATGTCTTTTCACATACAATCATATTGCAAGTGCACGTGCATTTGCAATATGGTTCAATGGGCATTTACCATATGAAATTTGACATGCTCAAAAATCATGCAGAAATGCAAAATTGACTGGCCAGATGAACTCGGGATGGCCTGGCAGTGATAGTTGCTCCTTTCCATGCTCGTTGTGTTGACTTCATCCTGTCCATTTTGTGATGTCTTTTCACATACAATCATATTGCAAGTGCACGTGCATTTGCAATATGGTTCAATGGGCATTTACCATATGAAATTTGACATGCTCAAAAATCATGCAGAAATGCAAAATTGACTGGCCAGATGAACTCGGGATGGCCTGGCAGTGATAGTTGCTCCTTTCCATCGCTCGTTGTGTTGACTTCATCCTGTCCATTTTGTGATGTCTTTTCACATACAATCATATTGCAAGTGCACGTGCATTTGCAATATGGTTCAATGGGCATTTACCATATGAAATTTGACATGCTCAAAAATCATGCAGAAATGCAAAATTGACTGGCCAGATGAACTCGGGATGGCCTGGCAGTGATAGTTGCTCCTTTCCATCGCTCGTTGTGTTGACTTCATCCTGTCCATTTTGTGATGTCTTTTCACATACAATCATATTGCAAGTGCACGTGCATTTGCAATATGGTTCAATGGGCATTTACCATATGAAATTTGACATGCTCAAAAATCATGCAGAAATGCAAAATTGACTGGCCAGATGAACTCGGGATGGCCTGGCAGTGATAGTTGCTCCTTTCCATCGCTCGTTGTGTTGACTTCATCCTGTCCATTTTGTGATGTCTTTTCACATACAATCATATTGCAAGTGCACGTGCATTTGCAATATGGTTCAATGGGCATTTACCATATGAAATTTGACATGCTCAAAAATGCAAAATTGACTGGCCTGATGAACACAGGATGGCCGAGCAGTGATAGTTGTTCCTTTCCATCACTCGTTGTGTTGATTTCATCATGTCCATTTGGTGGTGTTTTTTCACTATAGAATCATATTGCAAATGCACGTGCGTTGTTGTGCAACTGGTAACCCAAAAATAAAAATATGGTTGTAAATGCATTTACCGGGACTCCTATTGTCCATGCCCGCTATGGGAGTACCCTACTACGACCCTCTATCCATGGGGGCCGCCCTGAGTGCTTTATGGACTGTTTAAAATAGGCACCTGGTAACCCAAAAATAAAAATATGGTTGTAAAATGCAAGCGAGCTACGGTCAAGCGGGATATCTCGTTGAACTCGGCACGGCCTAGGGATTATGGTAATGCCATTGCCTGCTCTCTGTGTCTTTAAGCACCGCACTTTGTCACTCCATCCTTGCTGTGTGTGTGTGTGAGAGCTTTTCTTTGACATCTGTTGGGAGAAATGACTGACTTACAGTTTATGGGGATTGCCTAATCACACATATGAAGTTTTGAAAAGATCTGACCTTTTTAACCCTTGGAAACTGCCACTATGACATCATTTAAGGCACTTCCGGTTGGCACAGGAAGCTATAAATAAACCCATATCCTGATTGGGGTATGCCTTTACAGAATCCTGAGTTTTAAGTCTTTACGTTAAGAACTGAGTTATTTACAGAGGGTTTAGTGAGTGTGTGTTATTTCAGAAAATCATAGAAAATCAAATCTCGCAGAGCTCCGCAGCACACTTTAAAAAGATTCGTAAGAACACCCTGCAACTAGATCTGTAACCGTTGAAAAAAAAAACACCTATCCGTGAACATCACCAATCTGTCATTGTACGATTTCTCTTAAATGACGATAGATAAATGGCTGGTTCTTTTTTTTTGACACCGGAGGCTCCTTGACTTTGACATGAAGTGGAAAAATAATTTCTCTATTTTCATTTTGGACCTTTAATCCCAGATAAATGGCCATAACTCAAAAACCGTTGAGGCCTGGACGCCATCTTGTTCGGGGCCAACTGCCCATTATGCCAAACCTACGCTCACCGAGTTTCGGCTTCGAAATATTTTCCGTTTTCGAGATAAGGCCCCGTCGTGAATCGTGATGTTTTGTCCGATAGCAATATGATTGCTTATGCCCCCCTGTGGGATATTCTGGGACAGTGGAAAAATGACCAAAATCTTATTATTTTTGTGAAACGGAAACCGAATGTCCGACAAAGTTCATTTGATGACTTCCTGGTAGGTCCGGCCCTGCCGCTCGGCCCGACGCCGTCCGCGAATTTTAAAAACGTTTTCGGACGTCTAGTAAGGGACCGTACATTTGCAATGTGCACTTTCTCACTAACCATACGGCAAATGCCGAAATGCGGATATATGTTTCCAGTTTACATAGAGTCCAGTGAAGTTCTTTCAGGGCCGTTGAGGTATCCAATTGGGGGGAATATATACAGCTGTGACTATAATTGAAGAGAATTCTCTTGGTAAATAATGTGGTCGGAATTTGATTGTAAGGAATTCTAGGTCAGGTGAACAAAAGGACTTGAGTTCCTGTATGCTGTTATGATCACACCTTTACAATCACCTGTCTGCCTCCCCACTGGAGTCCAATCCCTGCTATCACCTTTCTGCCTACACACTGGAGTCCATTCCCTGCTATCACCTGTCTGCCTCCCCACTGGAGTCCAATCCCTGCTATCACCTTTCTGCCTACACACTGGAGTCCATTCCCTGCTATCACCTGTCTGCCTCCCCACTGGAGTCCAATCCCTGCTATCACCTTTCTGCCTACACACTGGAGTCCAATCCCTGCTATCACCTTTCTGCCTACACACTGGAGTCCATTCCCTGCTATCACCTTTCTGCCTACCCACTGGAGTCCAATCCCTGCTATCACCTTTCTGCCTACACACTGGAGTCCAATCCCTGCTATCACCTTTCTGCCTACACACTGGAGTCCATTCCCTGCTATCACCTTTCTGCCTACCCACTGGAGTCCAATCCCTGCTATCACCTTTCTGCCTACACACTGGAGTCCATTCCCTGCTATCACCTTTCTGCCTACCCACTGGAGTCCAATCCCTGCTATCACCTTTCTGCCTACCCACTGGAGTCCAATCCCTGCTATCACCTGTCTGCCTCCCAACTGGAGTCCAATCCCTGCTATCACCTTTCTGCCTACACACTGGAGTCCAATCCCTGCTATCACCTTTCTGCCTACACACTGGAGTCCAATCCCTGCTATCACCTTTCTGCCTACACACTGGAGTCCAGTCCCTGCTATTACCTTTTGCCACCCCACTGGAGTCCAACCCCTGCTATCACCCATCTGCCTTCCCACTCAAGTTAAATCCTTGCTATCACCCATCTGCCTTCCCACTCAAGTTAAATCCTTGCTATCACCCATCTGCCTTCCCACTCATGTTAAATCCCTGCTATCACCCATCTGCCTTCCCACTTGAGTTAAATCCCTGCTATCACCTTTCTGCCTACACACTGGAGTCCAATCCCTGCTATCACCTTTCTGCCTACACACTGGAGTCCAATCCCTGCTATCACCTTTCTGCCTACCCGCCTGAGTCCAATCCCTGCTATCACCTTTCTGCCTACACACTGGAGTCCAATCCCTGCTATCACCTTTCTGCCTCCCCACTGGAGTCCAATCCCTGCTATCACCTTTCTGCCTCCCCACTGGAGTCCAATCCCTGCTATCACCTTTCTGCCTACACACTGGAGTCCAATCCCTGCTATCACCCATCTGCCTTCCTACTTGAGTTAAATCCCTGCTATCACCTTTCTGCCTACACACTGGAGTTCAATCCCTGCTATCACCTTTCTGCCTACACACTGGAGTTCAATCCCTGCTATCACCTTTCTGCCTACACACTGGAGTTCAATCCCTGATATCACCTTTCTGCCTACACACTGGAGTTCAATCCCTGCTATCACCTTTCTGCCTACACACTGGAGTTCAATCCCTGCTATCACCGGTCTGCCTCCCTACTGGAGACTGGGATTTAATCCCTGCCTCCCCCACCTGTCTGCCTCCAACTGGGGTTTCATCCCAGCATCCACCTCCTGTCTGCCTCCCCACTGGGGGTCAATCCCTGCAACCACCTCTGCTCTGCCTCCCCACTGGCGTTCAATACGCTGGTCTGACCAAGCTGACTCCACACTCCAAGACTGCTTCCATCACGTGGACTGGGATATGTTTCGTATTGCGTCAAATAACAATATTGACGAATACGCTGATTCGGTGTGCGAGTTCATTAGAACGTGCGTTGAAGATGTCGTTCCCATAGCAACGATTAAAACATTCCCTAACCAGAAACCGTGGATTGATGGCAGCATTCGCGTGAAACTGAAAGCGCGAACCACTGCTTTTAATCAGGGCAAGGTGACTGGTAACATGACCGAATACAAACAGTGCAGCTATTCCCTCCGCAAGGCTATCAAACAAGCTAAGCGTCAGTACAGAGACAAAGTAGAATCTCAATTCAACGGCTCAGACACAAGAGGCATGTGGCAGGGTGTACAGTCAATCACAGACTACAAGAAGAAATCCAGCCCAGTCACGGACCAGGATGTCTTGCTCCCAGGCAGACTAAATAACTTTTTTGCCCGCTTTGAGGACAATACAGTGCCACTGACACGGCCTGCAACGAAAACATGCGGACTCTCCTTCACTGCAGCCGAGGTGAGTAAGACATTTAAACGTGTTAACCCTCGCAAGGCTGCAGGTCCAGACGGCGTCCCCAGCCGCGCCCTCAGAGCATGCGCAGACCAGCTGGCCGGTGTGTTTACGGACATATTCAATCAATCCCTATACCAGTCTGCTGTTCCCACATGCTTCAAGAGGGCCACCATTGTTCCCGTTCCCAAGAAAGCTAAGGTAGCTGAGCTAAATGACTACCGCCCCGTAGCACTCACTTCCGTCATCATGAAGTGCTTTGAGAGACTAGTCAAGGACCATATCACCTCCACCCTACCTGACACACTAGACCCACTCTAATTTGCTTACCGCCCAAATAGGTCCACAGACGATTTTTATTATTTTTTTATTTTATTTCACCTTTATTTAACCAGGTAGGCTAGTTGAGAACAAGTTCTCATTTGCAACTGCGACCTGGCCAAGATAAAGCATAGCAGTGTGAGCAGACAACACAGAGTTACACATGGAGTAAACAATTAACAAGTCAATAACACAGTAGAAAACAAAGGGGGAGTCTATATACAATGTTTGCAAAAGGCATGAGGAGGTAGGCGAATAATTACAATTTTGCAGATTAACACTGGAGTGATAAATGATCAGATGGTCATGTACAGGTAGAGATATTGGTGTGCAAAAGAGCAGAAAAGTAAATAAATAAAAACAGTATGGGGATGAGGTAGGTGAAAATGGGTGGTCTATTTACTAATAGACTATGTACAGCTGCAGCGATCGGTTAGCTGCTCAGATAGCTGATGTTTGAAGTTGGTGAGGGAGATAAAAGTCTCCAACTTCAGCGATTTTTGCAATTCGTTCCAGTCAAAGGCAGCAGAGTACTGGAACGAAAGGCGGCCAAATGAGGTGTTGGCTTTAGGGATGATCAGTGAGATACACCTGCTGGAGCGCGTGCTACGGATGGGTGTTGCCATCGTGACCAGTGAACTGAGATAAGACGGAGCTTTACCTAGCATGGACTTGTAGATGACCTCGAGCCAGTGGGTCTGGCGACGAATATGTAGCGAGGGCCAGCCGACTAGAGCATACAAGTCGCAGTGGTGGGTGGTATAAGGTGCTTTAGTGACAAAACGGATGGCACTGTGATAGACTGCATCCAGTTTGCTGAGTAGGGTGTTGGAAGCCATTTTGTAGATGACATTGCCGAAGTCGAGGATCGGTAGGATAGTCAGTTTTACTAGGGTAAGCTTGGCGGCGTGAGTGAAGGAGGCTTTGTTGCGGAATAGAAAGCCGACTCTTGATTTGATTTTCGATTGGAGATGTTTGATATGAGTCTGGAAGGAGAGTTTGCAGTCTAGCCAGACACCTAGGTACTTATAGATGTCCACATATTCCAGGTCGGAACCATCCAGGGTGGTGATGCTAGTCGGGCATGCGGGTGCAGGCAGTGATCGGTTGAAAAGCATGCATTTGGTTTTACTAGCGTTTAAGAGCAGTTGGAGGCCACGGAAGGAGTGTTGTATGGCATTGAAGCTTGTTTGGAGGTTAGATAGCACAGTGTCCAATGACGGGCCGAAAGTATATAGAATGGTGTCGTCTGCGTAGAGGTGGATAAGGGAATCGCCCGCAGCAAGAGCAACATCATTGATATATACAGAGAAAAGAATCGGCCCGAGAATTGAACCCTGTGGCACCCCCATAGAGACTGCCAGAGGACCGGACAGCATGCCCTCCGATTTGACACACTGAACTCTGTCTGCAAAGTAATTGGTGAACCAGGCAAGGCAGTCATCCGAAAAACCGAGGCTACTGAGTCTGCCGATAAGAATATGGTGATTGACAGAGTCGAAAGCCTTGGCAAGGTCGATGAAGATGGCTGCACAGTACTGCCTTTTATCGATGGCGGTTATGATATCGTTTAGTACCTTGAGTGTGGCTGAGGTGCACCCGTGACCGGCTCGGAAACCAGATTGCACAGCGGAGAAGGTACGGTGGGATTCAAGATGGTCAGTGACCTGTTTGTTGACTTGGCTTTCAAAGACCTTAGATAGGCAGGGCAGGATGGATATGGGTCTGTAACAGTTTGGGTCCAGGGTGTCTCCCCCTTTGAAGAGGGGGATGACTGCGGCAGCTTTCCAATCCTTGGGGATCTCAGACGATATGAAAGAGAGGTTGAACAGGCTGGTAATAGGGGTTGCGACAATGGTGGCGGATAGTTTCAGAAATAGAGGGTCCAGATTGTCAAGCCCCGCTGATTTGTATGGGTCCAGGTTTTGCAGCTCTTTCAGAACATCTGCTATCTGGATTTGGGTAAAGGAGAACCTGGAGAGGCTTGGGCGAGGAGCTGCGGGGGGGGCGGAGCTGTTGGCCGAGGTTGGAGTAGCCAGGCGGAAGGCATGGCCAGCCGTTGAGAAATGCTTATTGAAGCTTTCGATAATCATGGATTTATCGGTGGTGACCGTGTTACCTAGCCTCAGTGCAGTGGGCAGCTGGGAGGAGGTGCTCTTGTTCTCCATGGACTTCACAGTGTCCCAGAACTTTTTGGAGTTGGAGCTACAGGATGCAAACTTCTGCCTGAAGAAGCTGGCCATAGCTTTCCTGACTGACTGCGTGTATTGGTTCCGGACTTCCCTGAACAGTTGCATATCACGGGGACTATTCGATGCTATTGCAGTCCGCCACATGATGTTTTTGTGCTGGTCGAGGGCAGTCAGGTCTGGGGTGAACCAAGGGCTGTATCTGTTCTTAGTTCTGCATTTTTTGAACGGAGCATGCTTATCTAAAATGGTGAGGAAGTTACTTTTAAAGAATGACCAGGCATCCTCAACTGACGGGATGAGGTCAATGTCCTTTCAGGATACCCGGGCCAGGTCGATTAGAAAGGCCTGCTCACAGAAGTGTTTTAGGGAGCGTTTGACAGTGATGAGGGGTGGTCGTTTGACTGCGGCTCCGTAGCGGATACAGGCAATGAGGCAGTGATCGCTGAGATCCTGGTTGGAGACAGCGGAGGTGTATTTGGAGGGCCAGTTGGTCAGGATGACGTCTATGAGGGTGCCTTTGTTTACAGAGTTAGGGTTGTACCTGGTGGGTTCCTTGATGATTTGTGTGAGATTGAGGGCATCTAGCTTAGATTGTAGGACTGGCGGGGTGTTAAGCATATCCCAGTTTAGGTCACCTAACAGAACAAACTCTGAAGCTAGATGGGGGGCGATCAATTCACAAATGGTGTCCAGGGCACCGCTGGGAGCTGAGGGGGGTCGGTAGCAGGCGGCAACAGTGAGAGACTTATTTCTGGAGAGAGTAATTTTCAAAATTAGCAGTTCGAACTGTTTGGGTATGGACCTGGAAAGTATGACATTACTTTGCAGGCTCTCTCTGCAATAGACTGCAACTCCTCCCCCTTTGGCAGTTCTATCTTGACGGAAGATGTTATAGTTGGGTATGGAAATCTCTGAATTTTTGGTGGCCTTCCTGAGCCAGGATTCAGACACAGCAAGGACATCAGGGTTAGCAGAGTGTGCTAAAGCAGTGAGTAAAACAAACTTAGGGAGGAGGCTTCTGATGTTGACATGCATGAAACCAAGGCTTTTTCGATCACAGAAGTCAACAAATGAGGGTGCCTGGGGACATGCAGGGCCTGTGTTTACCTCCACATCACCCGCGGAACAGAGAAGGAGTAGTATGAGGGTGCGGCTAAAGGCTATCAAAACTGGTCGCCTAGAGCGTTGGGGACAGAGAATAAGAGGAGCAGGTTTCTGGGCATGGTAGAATATATTCAGGGCATAATGCGCAGACAGGGGTATGGTGGGGTGCGGGTACAGCGGAGGTAAGCCCAGGCACTGGGTGATGATGAGAGAGGTTGTATCTCTGGACATGCTGGTTGTAATGGGTGAGGTCACCGCATGTGTGGGAGGTGGGACAAAGGAGTTATCAGGGGTATGAAGAGTGGAACTAGGGGCTCCATTGTGAACTAAAACAATGATAACTAACCTGAACAACAGTATACAAGGCATATTGACATTTGAGAGAGACATACAGCGAGGCATACAGTAATCACAGGTGTTGAATTGGGAAAGCTAGCTAAAACAGTAGGTGAGACAACAGCTAATCAGCTAGCACAACAACAGCAGGTAAAATGGCGTTGACTAGGCAACGGGGCCAACAGATAAAACAAACAAGCAGAATGAAGTACCGTGATTAATGGACAGTTCGGCGTGCATCAGCTATGTAGCCAAGAGATCAGTGTCCAGGGGGCAGCGGTGGATGGGGGAGGGAAGCTGGACTGGCGAGTGTTATCCAGGTTTAAAAAAAACTAACAATGACTGAATAGCTTGTAGCTAGTTAGCTGGTTAGCTTCTGGAGGTTCTTGAGTGTGTTCTAAAAAGTAAAAAATAATAGCGATTCCGTATCACATTGGGTGAGGCAGGTTTCCGGAAGGTATAAACAAATTAAAAATCAAAAAGAGATAGAAAGTAAATATGGGTCCAGTGAGTGTTTGGGACGCGGCGATTCAGACGGTTAGCAGGCCTGTGCTAACAAGCTAACAGTTCGTAGGCCCGGGCTAAACAAGGTAGCAGTTAGCGGACCGGAGCTTGACAAGCTAGCAGTTAGCAGGCCGAATTAGCAAGCAGGGAGATAGCGAGGGCTAGAGAGTTAGCCTTTGGGGGACGTCGCGATGGGGTGAGTCTGTTTATTCCTCTTCATGCGTTGACATCGATAGACCGGTCGTGGGCCCGGGTATTGTAGCCCAGGAGTATGCTACGGTGGTAGCACAGGTGCGCTGGCCGGGCTAGCTTCAAGCTAAGTGGGTGGAAACGCTAGCCAGGAGTAATCATCCGGGGTTGCGGTTTAGCTAGATAGCTAGTTGTGAAGATCCAGCTGAAAAATGTTCCGTTTGCGGTGGGAATCCGGGGATGAATCCGGGGATGAAAAATAAATGGGTCCGTTATGCTCTGGGTAGAGTCGCGTTGTTCGAACTGGCGAGAGCTTGCCGAGCTAAAGGTTAGCTGATGACCGGTTAGCTGAAGACCGCTAGCATAGCTGGTGGTTAGCTGGCTAGCTTCAGTTGAGGGATTCCGGTTCCGAAGTAAATATAAATACTTTAGGAAAAATAGCTACATTGGGTGAGGCGGGTTGCAGGAGAGTATTTGGAAGCTTAGGTTTAGCAAAATGTTTTTAAAGAGATATGCGAAGAAAAATATGTAAAAACGAAAAAGAAACGATATATACAAGGGACACGACACGACAGGACGACTTACTGCTACGCCATCTTGGAATAACATTTGCAATCTCAACCACACTGCACACTGCCCTAACCCATCTGGACAAGAGGAATACCTATGTGAGAATGCTGTTCATCGACTACAGCTCGGCATTCAACACCATAGTACCCTCCAAGCTCGTCATCAAGCTCGAGACCCTGGGTCTCGACCCCGCCCTGTGCAACTGGGTACTGGACTTCCTGACGGGCCGCCCCCAGGTGGTGAGGGTAGGCAACAACATCTCCTCCCCGCTGATCCTCAACACTGGGGCCCCACAAGGGTGCGTTCTGAGCCCTCTCCTGTACTCCCTGTTCACCCACGACTGCGTGGCCACGCACGCCTCCAACTCAATCATCAAGTTTGCGGACGACACAACAGTGGTAGGCTTGATTACCAACAACAACGAGACGGCCTACAGGGAGGAGGTGAGGGCCCTCGGAGTGTGGTGTCAGGAAAATAACCTCACACTCAACGTCAACAAAACTAAGGAGATGATTGTGGACTTCAGGAAACAGCAGAGGGAACACCCCCTTATCCACATCGATGGAACAGTAGTGGAGAGGGTAGCAAGTTTTAAGTTCCTCGGCATACACATCACAGACAAACTGAATTGGTCCACTCACACAGACAGCATCGTGAAGAAGGCGCAACAGCGCCTCTTCAACCTCAGGAGGCTGAAGAAATTCGGCTTGTCACCAAAAGCACTCACAAACTTCTACAGATGCACAATCGAGAGCATCCTGGCGGGCTGTATCACCGCCTGGTACGGCAACTGCTCCGCCCACAACCGTAAGGCTCTCCAGAGGGTAGTGAGGTCTGCACAACGCATCACCGGGGGCAAACTACCTGCCCTCCAGGACACCTACACCACCCGATGTTACAGGAAGGCCATAAAGATCATCAAGGACATGAACCACCCGAGCCACTGCCTGTTCACCCCGTTATCATCCAGAAGGCGAGGTCAGTACAGGTGCATCAAAGCTGGGACCGAGAGACTGAAAAACAGCTTCTATCACAAGGCCATCAGACTGTTAAACAGCCACCACTAACATTGAGTGGCTGCTGCCAACACACCGACACTGACACTGACTCAACTCCAGCCACTTTAATAATGGGAATTGATGGGAAATGATGTAAATATATCACTAGCCACTTTAAACAATGCTACCTTATAGCATATAATGTTATATAATGTTACTTACCCTACATTATTGTTACTTACCCTACATTATTCATCTCATATGCATACGTATATACTGTATATACTGTACTCTATATCATCGACTGCATCCTTATGTAATACATGTATCACTAGCCACTTTCACTATGCCACTTTGTTTACATACTCATCTCATATGTATATACTGTACTTGATACCATCTACTGTATCTTGCCTATGCTGCTCTGTACCATCACTCATTCATATATCCTTATGTACATATTCTTTATCCCCTTACACTGTGTATAAGACAGTAGTTTTGGAATTGTTAGTTAGATTACTTGTTGGTTATTACTGCATTGTCGGAACTAGAAGCACAAGCATTTCGCTACACTCGCATTAACATCTGCTAACCATGTGTATGTGACAAATAAAATTTGATTTTGACTTGCATCTCCTCACTGTGGTTCAATTCCTGCATCCACCTCCCCACTGGGGTTCAATCCCTGCTTCCACCTCCCCACAGAGGTTCAATTCCTGCTTCCACCTCCCCACTGGGGTTCAATTCCTGCATCCACCTCCCCACAAAGGTTCAATTCCTGCATCCACCTCCCCACAGAGGTTCAATCCCTGTGTCCACATAACAAGGCTACAGTTGAAGTCGGTAGTTTACATACACCTAGGTCGGAGTCATTAAAACTCGTTTTTCAACCACTCCACAAATTTCTTGTTAACAAACTATAGTTTTGGCAAGTCGGTTAGGAGTAATTAACAAGTAATTGAACAAGTAATTGTTCCAACAATTGTTTACAGACAGATTATTTCACTGTATCACAATTCCAGTTGGTCAGAAGTTTACATCGCACTAAATTGACTGTACCTTTAAACAGCTTGGAAAGTTCCAGGAAATTATGTCATGGCTTTAGAAGCTTCTGATAGGCTAATTGACATTGACTAAAATAATTGGAGGTGTACCTGGGGATGTATTTGAAGGCCTACCTTCAAACTCAATGCCTCTTTGCTTGACATCATGGGAAAATCAAAATAAATCAGTCAAGACCTTAGAAAACCACAATTGAAGACATCCACAAGTCTGATTCATCCTTGGGAGCAATTTCCAAACACCTGAAGGTACCACGTTCATCTGTACAAGCAATAGTACACAAGTTGGGATATGAACGTACGGTCACTGTAGGGATGATGTTGTCGATGCACTTATTGATGAAGCCGGTGACTGCGGTGGTAAACTCCTCAAGGCCATTGGATGAATCCCGGAACATATTCCAGTCTGTGCTAGTAAAACAGTCCTGTAGTGTAGCATCCGCATCATCTGACCACTTCCGTATTGAGCGAGTCACTGCCGTATTGAGCGAGGATTTAAGTTTTGCCTGCATTAAACTCACCGGCCACTAGGAGCACCACTTCTGGATGAGCATTTTCTTGTTTGCTTATGGCCTTACACAGCTCGTTGAGTGTGGTCTTAGTGTCAGCATCGGTTTGTGGTAGCTATGAATAATACAGATGAGAACTCTCTTGGTAGATAGTGTGGTCTACAGCTTATCATGAGGTATTCTACATCAGGCGAGCAATACCTCGAGACATCTTTAATACTAGACATCGCGCACCAGCAGTTACTGACACACACACCCCCGCCTTACCTGACGTAACTGCTCTGTCCTGCCGATGCACGGAGAAGCCAGACCGCTCTGTTATCCATGCCGTCATTTATCCTCATCTACTGCTGTAGTCTAAATCACGGTGGTTACACAAGACTCCCCAGCCAAGGTCACAGCAGTCCAGTGTGACTCTCCAGCCAAGGTCACAGCACTCCAGTGGTATAAATAGACTCAGATCTATCCTGGAACCAATTACCAACCATAGAGATCTATAACACTCTCAACTTCTGCTACAGCAAGCACAGTAAAACACACAGACATACCCAAAACTGACTGCCTGAACACATACCAGAGTGAAAGACACCAGACCATGTTGACTCTTTTTGGGAATAATTTATTCTTAACGCAAGATTCTCATGTCAGGCAAAGGCATCTACGTAACAAACATTCACCTTTTTTATGTTTCATGTTCTCTCCTTCAAGGAATGAGAATATTACAAATAACATAGCAATCAAATCATATTCATCCAGGATCTAGAAATTAAACAGGGAAAAACGTTGCAAGCATTGAACAATAGTACATGTACTCAAACATTAAAATGTTCATTGTCATAGTCTTTAAAAAAATGCATTCGATGCCAGCTCATAGGATTCATCCTAAAACAAACAGGAAACCACAGTAGCTGTTGTGCAAACATAACAGAGAGGACAGTTCAAGCTTCAGCATGGTACAGCGGGGGCAGGGGGTTGGCAAGGGCCACTGTAGCTTACTGGCATCCAATGGTCTAGGTAGCCATGACAGATACGGTGTAGAGAGTCATTTGTTTGGGTGGTATAGGGTTTAGGGAATATGGGGTGGTATGACTAGAGGTTTGTTTGGGAGGATGGAGGGAGGCAGGAGAAGTACCTTACAGAGGTAAGATGTTAAAGTGCCCAGGAGAGAGAGAGAGAGAGAGAGAGAGAGCATGGTGTGTGTGTGTGTGTTCGTTCGTGTATATGTGTGTCATCTACAGTAGAACGCCTGAGATATGAGTGCATATTGTGTGTGTGGTGTTTGAGAATGAATGTGTGTTCCACAAGAAGCAATATCTACAGTACAGTGCCTGAGATTTAGGGAAGGTATTGTAGCTAAACTGCTACAGAGGGGTTAGGTCAGGTGTAGGAGCACAAGGATAGATACATAGAGGTTATCAATATAATGCTACCATTGTTCAGGAGGTACAGGGGTTCAGGATGGACGTTTGGGAAGGAAAGCAGGAGTGCAAGGGGTAAGGCTGATAGTTAGGGGGAGAGAGAAGGATTGAGGTGGACTAACAGGAAGTAAGGCCAGATGGAGGGACAGTGTAACAGATAGGTCAGGGTTAGGGGTTAAACGTTAGGGGTTAGAGGTTCGGATAAAATGAGGGACTTTTTAATAACTTTCTTATTATCCCCTAACCCTACTACAACTCCCCTAATTGAAGTAAACTAATGGACAACGATACTTAAGCTTCTACTTCCTACCTATACATACTATCTACAATTTATGGACAATATATTTTACATTAGCATCCCAGCCTTCAGCTACACTCAACCCCTCCCATCTATATATCGATTTCCACTGTGCTGTGATGTTTCACAAAAGCTCTGAAACTTTATATTCTTAGTTCCTACAGATTGTAAATTACATTTTTAAAATTGTGCTAAGAGTATTATTACATTATTGATCAATTGACTATGACTTTTCAAATCATCCAGTAGTGCTATTTGCAGAGTTAGCTCCAGGTAAATGTTGCAATCTTTTTTGCCATTCCTGAACCTCCGACCAAAAACAAGCTACATCAGGGCAGTATCAGGGCAGTACCAAATGACTCTGTCTCTTCACAGCAAAATCAGAAGAGCTGGGATGGTTGTATCCCCCATATATATGACATTATGTTGGTTGCAAGAATTGTGGATAATAATTTAAATTGAAAAACTCTTATGTTTAGAATCCGGCGTCGTTTTGTGTATCAGTTCATAAACCAGGTACCATGGAATCAGTACATTGAAAATCTCCTCCCAACTATTTATCATCCTTTATGGTGCAGCTGTCATTTTTTGGGTCCTTAAATGAAACTGTTATACTTTTTATTTATCACAATTTTCTTTAATCAATTTTGGTCTTTAATGCCGGGCCAACAGTCACGTTCCTTACCTCCCCTTTCCACAATGCTGCAATCAGTTGGTTGTAATTTTGGATAGAGCAGACATTTCCATATTTTTTTGTTAACTGCATGTGTGACATAATTCCACCAGTCCTATTTATGATATCATTTACGAAGATTATAACATTTTTAAACCTTTTTTTTTTAATCTGCTAGAGAATTTTCTCCGGCTTGCCATTCAAAATTAGGTGGAATTTTTTTGCTCATATAATTGAATAAACAAGTTGTTAGGTGTAGGCAGGGCCATAAGGAAGTAAATAGGTGAATAAACAAGTCGTTAGGTGTAGGCCATAAGGAAGTAAATAGGTAAACTGGGATATGACAAAAAAATTCAATCAGGGTAATTTTTCCACAAATAAACAGATGTCGTCCTTTCCATGGTAGCAAAATGGTATCTAATTTGGCTAACTTTCTATAAATATATATTGTATCGAGATCATTTCTTTCTTTTGGGATATGTATACCAAGTATGTCCACTACATCATCGTCAGACCATTTTATTGGTAAACTACACGGTAATGTAAAAGTTGTCTTTTTTAGTGATCCAATACTAATAGTAATATGGTGCATTTATCATCATTCTGGTTTTAATCCAGAGGTTAGAAAAAGGTTCTACATCCTCTAGGAGGCTGTGCAGGGATCCAAATTGCATATTTAAAAGAAAACATGAATGATCAGCGTGCAACGACACCTTTGTTTTTAAGCCCTGTGTTTCTAGACCCTTGATGTTATTGTTGGATCTGATTTGAACAGATAACATTTTGATGGCCATAATAAATAGATATGCCGATAGTGGACAACCTTGTTTTACTCCTCTTGACAGTTTAATACTTCCCGAGAAGTAGCCATTATTTGCTATTTTACACCTGGGGTTACTATACATAACTTTAAGCCATCTTATAAGAGACTCTCCAAAATTAAAATGGTCCAGGCATTTACATATAAATTCTGGTGGTACTTTATCAAAGGGCTTTTCAAAGTCCGCTATAAATATTAGGCTTGGTTTCCCAGATACTCATAGTGTTCTATTTCTCCCAGTACTTGTTTTCTATTACAGATGAGAGGAACTATGGGTTAAGGGTTAGGAGGTAAAGGGTAAGGGTCAAAGCAGATAAGGGTAAATGTCAAGGGTCAGAGGTTATGTGAGCATGTCCCACAAGCAGCAGCAGCAGAGAGCCGTCCAACAGGCAGTCAGACACGTGTCTCCTGAATCATCTCTCCTTCTCTCCTCCACCACGTACACTAGAGGAAGGGAGGGATGGGGAGAGAGAGGAAAACATTCATTTAGTTAAACCTTTACAACTGTCAGTAAAAAAAATAATGTTTTATCGTCACATATACCAGATAGGTGCAATGAAATTAGGGTTATTAGCCCTGCTCAAGGGCACAGACAGATTTTTCACTTTGTCGGCTTGGGAACTCAAACCAGCGACCTTTCGGTTACTGGCCAAACGCTCTAACCGCTAGGCTACCTGCCGCCCTTGGAACACACATACTTGGAATACACAAGTCACACACACTTAGCCCTAACAACCTACTCTTCTTGTTATCTTTGGTATATTTGCTGTTAATCATTAATGTGCACACACACACACCTTACAAAGGCTGCCATCTGGAGTGAGTCAGGTCAGCTATGTGTTACCTGAGTGGCAAGGTACTACCCCAGTACAAAAGGGACTGCTCTCTAGCAACAGTTGCCAGGCAGTAAGTTCGCTGTGTTCATAACCAAGTGGAAAGGTGGTATTTACTAAATACGACTGGAAAGAAAACACTTGAAAGGAAAGGGGATGCCTAGTCAGTTGTCCAACTGAATGTATTCAACTGAAATGTGTATTCGGCATTTAACCCAACCCCTCTGAATCAGAGAGGTGCAGAGGGCTGCCTTAATCGACATCCACGTCTTCGAATGGCGCCCCTAACTGGTAATTACGAGTGGAAAACGAATTTCTGGGGTTCTGACGGGGTTCTGACGTCACCTACTAAGGAAAGGACCTTGATAACAGCACTTTTGGCAGTTTAATGCAGAAAACATTTATAAAAAGCAATCTATTAATATGGTTTTGGAACACTATACTTTGTCTACAAGCATAATACTGTAGCTATACGTTTTTTAGTTTATGGTTTAGGCCGCTTGCTGGCAATTAGCCAATCAGCATTTCTCAACAAGTTCAAAGGTGACCCGATTCAGGAAGCTGGGTGTATGTCCCAAGTCACGACTTCACAGGAGAGCCTTTTCAACGTATTATTCTTCTTTTTTTAATCAAAATATATTTTTTGGCACATCTGAACTTTCATGTGCCTTAAAATCAAACTTGTCTGGCATCTGTAAATACAAATACAATTGTTAAATTATGAGCCTAGTTGGTTTAGCCACAGAGAAAGAGAGCAACCTTCCCGCTGGCCATGATTGGCTGAGATAATGAGTGGGCTGGACATGCCGAGGAGTGAGTTTGAATTGGTCTGTGGTGTTACATCTTGTGTCTATAAAATGACCTGAAATATGTTGCTACTGCTCTCAATAACATTGCTGCCCTGAATTTATCAGGTGCTATCGACAAAGGTCAGTGTGAAAAAGTTGTGATGGACTACTTTCTGGACAACGATCGTGCCATGCTATGCTGACTCTCTCTCACTCTTAAAACAACACGTTTTGAAATCAGTGGAACACAACCGGCCAAACAAGCTGTGCAAACTAAACGGAAACACAGGATGTTTTATAAAAAGGGGTTGCAGTCTGTCGTGAAGCTTTCATCCATGTATACAGGTAAGAATCGAGCTACAGATTCAGATATTACACATTTCTAATTATGTCAGGAAGTTGTTTTCATTGCATACTAAAGCTTGCTGTTAGCTAGCCAGCTGGGGTTCGATGGCTGGATTGCTAACTAACAATGACTCTAACATAAAGCTTTCATCCATGTATACAGTGTGGCATACGGCAGGGAGAGATGAGGCGAGTGGTTATTGAGGGGAGATATCTGGCAGCCGGTTGGCTCCACCCCTGGGCCTTATATGGACTTCCTGCCCCAACGAGGCAAGGCTGTCGCTCGTTAAACCAGGGGGTGCTTGGTTATAAAGGAAGCAGCAGCCTGCAAAACAGGGCAGAGTAGGAGATAACCAAGAGTATTATGAAGAGTGTGACATTACCACCATCTGTGACATTACCACCATCTGTGACATTACCACCATCTGTGACATTACCACCATCTGTGACATTACCACCATCTGTGACATTACTACCATCTGTGTACCGGACCCGAGTGTGAGGATTACCCCTGGAAAACGGAATGGACAAAGAGAATGGCTTGTGGACTGAGTTGATTGGTGAATTCCCCCCTTTCTCCTTGTACCAAAATTCCACATTTACATTCTATTTGTGATACTGGTGCATGTTTTGGTATTGAACTTGGTGATGTGGAAACCCTACACCCTTGAGCCTGCTACAACAGGTAAGAATCTAGCTACAGATTCAATGTTATACATTTCTAATTTTGTCAGTTTTCAATGCTTGCTGTTAGCTAGCCAGCTGGAGTTCGATCGCTGGCTTGCTAACTAACAATGAACCAAACATTTAGGTTAACTTCAGCTTGTTATTACAATTGGTTTGTCAGTAGCCAACATTCCCTGTATGAACTGTCTAGTGATATCTCAGAAAGCATTATACAAATATTTTTGCCATTTTGCATCTATAGTATCTGGAATTTGTCTTTCAGCATTAAATCAGTAGAACACGCCTGACTCTCCTCCACCAGTCATCAAAAAGACAGCTGGCCCAAGCAAAGGCAGCAGCGCAGTCATCAACTACATGCACCATTTCTTCACCAACTACAGAGTTGGGAAAATACGTGTGGACCTGAATTGTGATAACTGCAGTGGCCAAAACAAGAGCAAGTTTGTGCTCTGGTATTGTGCCTGGGAGACCATAATCTGGACCTCTACTTCCTGATGACACCAAGTTTGCCCCTGACTGGTGCTCCAGCCTCATCAAGCAGCGCTTCAGAAAGACCAGAGTGAGCACTTTGTCTGAGATTACTGGTGTTGTGAAGGACAGCACTGTGACAGGGGTCACCATCCCACAGCTGGTAGGACTGGAGGATGGTAGGACTGGAGGATGGTAGGACTGGAGGATGGTAGGACTGGAGGATGGTAGGACTGGAGGATGGTAGGACTGGAGGATGGTAGGACTGGAGGATGGAGGACTGGAGGATGGTAGGACTGGAGGATGGTAGGACTGGAGGATGGTAGGACTGGAGGATGGTGGAAGGCTATGACTGGCAACACTTGCCTCTGTACTTCAGGCTGCTGCCACAGATCAAGCAGTACCAGTACGAGGTTATTCTTATCTAAACTTGGGAGGTGAATTGCTGTTGTGCAGGGTTGTAGTGTCTTATTATTCCCTGTTTTCCAGCTTCGATCCTCTGGAGCCTGGTGTTGTAGTCAAGGAGTGTTCCGACTGTCGGGATCAGGTTTCAGCTGCAGCGTATCCTTCCATAGATGGTCTGCCTGTAAAAGCACCATCTGAACTGGACACAGCTAGACAAACGCATGTTTTTGAGGAGATCAGGGAGTTTTGCAATGAAGAGGCTATGGTCATCACATGCCCTGCACCAAAGTCAAGGGCAGGGCAGAACCAGGCTCTTTGAATATAGATTCCCTTGTTCATGCGTGGTTTGGACGGACCAGTTACCAGCACTATCTGCAGTGCCTCTATTCACATGACTCTCTCCTAACACACACCATACGTTGCTGCTATTTGTTTGTTATCCTGCTGCTCAGCCATTTTACCCCTGATTGTATGCATATAACTACCTCGTCTCTCACCCATATCATTATTGTACATTTTTATATTTTATTTAGTTTGACACCATCTTTCTGATTTTGCTACTATGCAAGTAACCATTTGGCTGTAACGTTTAACCTTCTGTAGAGTCCATCCACTTGGCAAAATGTTGAGATATATATATATATATATATATCTATATATATATATATATATATAATATGACTATTGATGTGTGGTCGTAACCTCGTGACTGTATGAGGTGTTCGCCACACTGTTTATGTACATGTGCACCTCACTCAGGTTTCAACTCATGTATGGAATACTGTAAGTGCAACAGTATATGAAATATGCACTGGTGTCAAGGCATTGGTGTAAAAAATATGAATACTACTTAAGTAGTTTGTGGTATATATATTTGTCTACATTTACTTCACTGCATTCATTAACAAAATGTACTTTTTGACTTACATTTCCCTTGACACCCAAAAGTACTTGTTACACTGTTCAAGAGAACATCCCTACTGCCTCTAATCTAGCCAACTCACTAAACACAAATGCTTAGTTTTTAAATTGGAGTTTGCACAATTTTGTTTTCTTCCCCTTTTGAAAATAGCGGTCTGGTTTAAGGAATTTGGAATGATTTCTACTTTTACTGACATGGGATGTGGCTGGGGGTCACAGCATTTAGTTCACATGACCCATCAATTTAGACAAGTAACATTTACCCGGAATTGGTCCTTATTGTAGGCTACCCCTTTTAGTCTTAATCTTTACTTCACTGTTTAGAGCGACCTCACGTGTGAATCCTTAGAGACGGGTGGGAACAGGACTTGTAGGTATCAAAGGCCCTTTTCTCAAGTGAGTTTACAAGTTGATCTACTTTCCCATTGTTCCTCAATTGCAGTGTAACATATACCATTTTGTAGCTCTGAGTCTCTATTGTTTTGCTACATAAGACCAATTCCAACTGGTAAATTCCCACCTCCCACTTGGTTATGAATGCAGCATTCAAGTCCCATTGCCTAGCGAATAGTGGACTGCAACTGAGAAGGTATCATCCAGGTAAACAAATACGGGCCTGACTAAAGTCACCTTTCTGATTTAGACAACACCCCTTTATATGACAAGAACAAAAGCAGAAACTGATCTGGCTATCATGTGGTTAGCTACAACAACCTTCACCTTTAAGAACACACAATGGGACGCTGATATAAAATAACCGTGTACAGTGCATTCAGAAAGTATTCAGACCCCTTGTCTTTCTCCACGTTACAGCCTTATTCTAAAATGGATTAAATAAAATTATTCAATCTACACACAACACCCCATAATGACAGAGCAAAAACAAGTTTAGATATTTTTGCTAATGTATAAAAAAAAAATACTATTTCCATAAGTATTCAGATCCTTTGTTATGCCACTTGAAATTGAGCTCAGGTGCATCCTGTTTCTATTGATCATCCTTGAGATGTTTCTCCAACTTGAAGTCCACCATGAGGCCGAAGGAATTGTCCACAGAGCTCTGAGACAGGATTGTGTCGAGGCACAGATCTGGGGAAATGTACCAAAACATTTCTGCAGCATTGCAGGTCTCCAAGATCACAGTGGCCTTCATCATTTTGAAACTGGTAGAAGAAGTTTAGAACCACCAAGACTCTTCCTAGAGCTGGCCGCCCGGCCAAACTGAGCAATCGAGGGAGAAGGGCCTTCGTCAGAGAGCTGACCAGAACCCGATGGTCACTCTGACAGAGCTCTAGAGATGGTTGTTCTTCTGGAAGGTTCTCCCATCTCTTCAGCACTCCACCTTTATGGTAGAGTGGCCAGATGGAAGCCACTCTTCAGTAAAAGGCACATGACAGCCCACTTGGAGTTTGCCAAAAGGCACCTAAAGACTCTCAGACCATGAGAAACAAGATTCTCTGGTCTGATGAAACCAAGATTGAACTCTTTGGCCTGAATGCCAAGCGCCACGTCTGGAGGAAACCTGGCACCATCCCTACGGTGAAGCATGATGGTGGCAGCATCATGTCTGGAGGAAACATGGCACCATCCCTATGGTGAAGCATGATGGTGGCAGCATCATGTCTGGAGGAAACATGGCACCATCCCTACGGTGAAGCATGATGGTGGCAGCATCATGTCTGGAGGAAACATGGCACCATCCCTATGGTGAAGCATGATGGTGGCAGCATCATGCTGTGGGGATGTTTTCAGCAGCAGGGACTGTGAGACTAGTCAGGATCAAGGGAAAGACAAACGGAGCAAACAACAGAGAGATTCTTGGTGAAAACCTCCTCCAGAGCGCTCGGGATCTCAGACTGGGGCGAAGGTTCACCTTCCAACAGGATAACGACCCTAAGCACACAGCCAAGACAACGCAGGTGTGGCTTCAGGACAAGTCTCCGAATGTCGTTTAGTGGCCCAGCCAGAACTCAGACTTGAACCCGATCTAACATCTCTGGAGAGACCTGAAAATAGCTGTGCAGCGACGCTCCCCAACCCAACCTGACCAAACTTGAGAGGATCTGCAGAGAAGAATTGGAGAAACTCCCAAAATACAGATGTGCCAAGCTTGTAGCGTCATACCCAAGATGACTCAAGGCTGTAATGGCTGCCAAAAGTTCTTCAACAAAGTACTGAGTAAATGATTTGACTACTTAAAGTACCAGTCCAAAGTTTGGACACACCTACTCATTTAAGGGTTTTTCTTTATTTTTACATTGTAGAATAATAATGAAGACATCAAAACTATGAAATACACATATGGAATCATGTAATAACCCCCAAAAAGTGTTAAACAAATCAAAATATATTTTATATTTGAGATTCTTCAAAGTAGCCACCCTTTGCCTAGACAGATTTGCACACTTGCCATTCTCTCAACCAGCTTCATGAGGTAGTCACCTGGAATGCATTTCAATGAGCAGGTGTGCCTTGTTAAAAGTTCATTTGAGGAATTTCTTTCCTCTTAATGCATTTGAGCCAATCAGTTGTGTTGTGACAAGGTAGGGGGGGGGGGGTATACAGAAGACAGCCCTATTTAGTAAAAGACCAAGTCCATATTATGGCAAGAACAGCTCAAATAAGCAAAGAGAAACAACAGTCCATCATTACTTCAAGACAAAGGTCAGTCAATCCGGAAAATTTCAATAACTTTTTTCTTCAACTGCAGTCGCAAAAACCATCAAGTGCTATGATTATAACATGTATTTAATAACCAGCTCACCTGATTCACCTAGTCAAGGGCCTGAACCAGCTCACCTGATTCACCTAGTCAAGGGCTTGATAATTAGTTGACAAGTTCAATCAGGTGTGCTAGCTCTGGAATATTTAATTAGGCAAGTCAGTTAAGAACAAATTCTTATTTACAATGACGGTCTACCCCTGGCCGAACCTGGATGACGCTGGGCCAATTGTGCGCCGCCCTATGGGACTACCAATCATGGCTGGTTATGATAGAGCCTGGAATCAAACCAGGGTCTGTAGTGATGCCGCTAGCGCTAGCAGTGCCTTAGACCGCTGCGCCACTCCCAAAGCACCTCCAGCATCTTTGCATTCAGAGAAGTCAAGGTAGGGCTGACCCCATTTAGTCGACTGGTTGATTATTTGGTCGATAGAGATTTCTTTAGTCAATCACAAGACATCCGTCTGTCTGAGTGGACTAATCCATTGTGGAGGCCACGGGGGTGGGACAGTCCATCACTCTAAGACACTGACATTGTATATGGTTATATTATGTTAAAATAATGGTGCAACACTAGTAAATCTAATATTATTTTATAACAAATGTGCTTTGTCCATCATTGGATACGGTCGCTGTCCACCGTTCTGAAACCATCTTCAGTGTGCCGTAGAACTGGCACCTTTACCTATGTGCATAATACCGAAGTTAACCAGCATATTGGGATTGAGAACAATGTGGCGGAGGCCGCAGCAGAGACGAGGTGCATTAGACTAGGTGCATTAGAGTAGGTGCATTAGAGTAGGTATATTAGCCTAATTGTCTAAGACAGTTGAGGAGAGAGGAAACCCCAATTTAATGAAGTCTATAATCAACTGTTAAATGTGCCTGGCTTCATAAATCCTCCATATACATACAGACATCTCCAGAAATAAGACAGATCCTGCTTCTGTTTCCTGTTTGACTGTGTGTTTAATAACTTACTGATTCTGTGAGCCTCATGCAGCAGCAAAGTGTTGCATAAAGCAATTTCCCAGATTTGGCCGTTTTAATCTTTGCTCTGCTGTAATCAAGGCTTTACAATTATTTTTGTTAGAACAGTATTACTTACAATGTATTTAGTGTTATTTACACTGTTCCAAACAGGCAGAACAATGATACTGTAATCTAACAGCACCTGTTTGTCACACATAATATACACACAGCTCTCACAACTATACCCTCCTTTTTCTTGATCTCCTTATTGTTATTATGATAATAAGTCATGTCATTAGTGGTCTTTGTATAGTATCCTTGTATAACCACACAGCTGTAGGCCTAAGAGCGTGTCCTGTTCAGTCTTAATACCGTAACTTACTTAGGCCTATATTTCATGGGGAATGGGGTATGTTTTTTGTAAACAAATTAGGGATTTTGGTAATTTACTGTGCTGTGGTGCCTTTTTTCCACTGCAGTAGGGAGGAGAGTGAGACAACAAGTGCCAGTCACATAGGCACCTGCTATCATTTTCTTTTAACACATCAGGCTCTGAGTAATTTGTGCCTCTGAATTATTTAATCAAACAGTGTGCTTAAAGCATCAGACAAGCTCAGTGCATATGTAGTTGATTTTCTTCAAACACATAGGGTGTCTGTCTACATACGGAAAAATACGTTTCAACATTTCGACCAATTGATGACTCTCGGTCGACCACCATTTTTATATTTTCAGGGAACAGCCCTAAGTCAAGGCAAACAATATCCTTATCCTTCCCTCATCTCCTTCTCCCTGTATTCTTCATCCCCTCTCTCTCCTCCTCCCTGTATTCTTCATCCCCTCTCTCTCCTCCTCCCTGTATTCTTCATCCCCTCTCTCTCCTGCTCACCCCCTCCTCTCCTCCTCCCTGTATTCTTCATCCCCTCTCTCTCCTCCTCACCCCCTCCTCCCTGTATTCTTCATCCCCTCTCTCTCCTGCTCACCCCCTCCTCTCCTCCTCCCTGTATTATTCATCCCCTCTCTCTCCTGCTCACCCCCTCCTCTCCTCCTCCCTGTATTATTCATCCCCTCTCTCTCCTGCTCACCCCCTCCTCTCCTCCTCCCTGTATTCTTCATCCCCTCTCTCTCTCCTCCTCACCCCCTCCTCTCCTCCTCCCTGTATTCTTCATACCCTCTCTCTCCTCCTCACCCCCTCCTCTCCTCCTCCCTGTATTCTTCATCCCCTCTCTCTCCTCCTCACCCCCTCCTCTCCTCCTCCCTGTATTCTTCATCCCCCTCTCTCCTCCTCACCCCCTCCTCCCTGTATTCTTTCTCCCCTCTCTCTCCTCCTCACCCCTCTCCTCTCCTTCTCCCTGTATTCTTCATCCCCTCTCTCTCCTCCTCACCCCCCTCCTCCCTGTATTCTTTCTCTCCTCCTCACCCCTCTCCTCTCCTTCTCCCTGTATTCTTCATCCCCTCTCTCTCCTCCTCACCCCCCCTCCTCTCCTTCTCCCTGTATTCTTCCTCACCCCCCTCCTCTCCTTCTCCCTGTATTCTTCCTCACCTTCTCCCTGTATTCTTCCTCTCCTTCTCCCTGTATTCTTCCTCCCCTCCTCTCTCCTTTCTCTCCTCCTCACCCCTCTTCCACTCTCCTCATTCTCCCTCTCACCTGTGTTTTTAGGTGCCTCTCCATACATGGGTCCTGGGGGTGGTCCTCCTTGCCATCCAAACTGGGGCTGTCCAGGGTAGCCCTCCTGGTAGGGGCCTGCTTGTCCCTGGCCGGGGTAGGGTCCAGGCGGTCCCCCGGGGCCAGCAGGGTAGCCTGGGTTTTGAGGAGGGAATCCTCCAGGTTGCTCCATGTTTACGGGGTAACCCTGGGGAGGGTATCCCTGCTGGGGGTATCCCTGCTGGGGGTAACCCTGCTGGGGGTAACCCTGCTGGGGGTAACCAGGGGCCTGGTACGGGGAGGCTGCTCAAAATTCATCTGCTATACAACAGAGACACCTGTAGAAAGAGAGGGAAGGGAAGAGGTGAAAAGAGATGGAGGGAGGGAGGGAGGGAGGGAGGGAGGGAGGGAGGGAGGGAGGGAGGGAGGGAGGGAGGGAGGGAGGGAGGGAGGGAGTTTAACATTTAATGTTTATTCTAATGCGTAAAAACAATTCCTTTTGTATTGCTCCTATAATGAAGCCAATAAAGCTATGTTGAATGTAACTGAACAGAGAGGAGGAGCATTTAGGGAAAAAAGAGAGATTGGAGGAGAGGCACAAACAAATGTATTGTTGCAGTTTCACAGCCCTGCAGAGAGTCAACACAGGCTGGAGCAAACAGTAGACAAGTGTGTGTGAGAGAAAGTCCCTAGGAGTCCCTTTAGCCAAGAGTCCCTTTAGCCAAGAGTTCCTTTAGCCAGTGGTTGTCACTCGCCCCCCATGTCCTGTAGTCCACGATCAGCTCCTTTGTCTTGCTGACATTGAGGGAGAGGTTGTTGCTCCGGCACCACACTGTCAGGTCCCTGACCTCCTCCCTGTAGGCTGACTCATCGTCACCGGTGATCAGGCCTACCACCGTCGTGTTGTCAGCGAACTTGATCATGGTGTAGGAGTTGTGCGTGGCCACACAGTCGTGGATGAACAGGGAGTACAGGGGGGGACTAAGCACGCACCCCTGTGTTTAGGGTCAGTGTGGTAGAGGTGATGTTCCAACCCTCACCACCTGGGGACGGCCCGTCAGGAAGTCCAGGATCCAGTTGCAGAGGGAGGTGTTCAGACCCAGAGTCCTAAGCTTAGTGACGAGCTTGGAGGGGACAATGGTGTTGAACATTGAGCTGTAGTCAATGAACAGCATTCTCACATAGGTGTTCTTATCTAGGTGGGTGTGGGCAGTTGTGGAGAGAAATTGAGATTGCGTCATCTATGGATCTGTTGGGGCGGTATGCAAATTGGTACACTAGTTGTAGTTGATTGAGGTAAACTCCTCCCCCCTCAATTTCCCAGACTCTACTGCCCTGTCCGCCGGGTGAATGGGGAATCTATCGAGTTCCAAGAGTCCCGTTGATAAAAAATCATTCTCTTATTATCAAGTGACTGTACATTAGCCAGTAGAATGGAAGGAAGAGGTGGCCGGTTTTCCGGTTAATCTCACCAGGATCCCCCGTCTCTTGCCTCTGTAATGCCGGAGTTTCCTTTTGGGTCGCCTGAAAATTGGGTTGAAATTACTGAGAGATCCCAGGGCAGATGATTGGAAGTGGAAGCCGGAATTGGTTTAAGTAACAGCTGATCTGATGTTCAACAGTTCTTGTTGGTTGTAAGAAACAACAGCAGATACATTTCGTGAAAATAACAGTTAAAATAAACAACAAAATAATCACAAAATAACATCTTGACCCCTAGTTGTCATTGTACAATGTCACTGTTGTATGACCATTTTCCCTGTGTAGGTCAAACGCATGGCCACATGCTTCCAGTTGTATTTCTAGAAACACACAGCTCTGTTCTTAACTAGTAGTCAGAGTCGTCATACCAGAGAAGTCTGTCAGCTAGCGGTTTCAACCCTTCTATGAGGAAGTGTTTACACACATGTACGTCCAACCTATACATTTGCTAGCACCCTAAAGGAAGAAGTAAAGTACAAAGAAACGAGTACTGCACATCTTTCTCATGTCATCATACAAAGCCTGAGTGCATCGTGACTCACACCCCTGAACCTGATTGGTCTAACCTCTCTGCCCTCTATCCAGCTAACAATGGACTACAGTCACGGCAAGAAGAGACCACAGAGTCAATCATTCACACTTAAAATAGGAAGTAGCTACTAGCTGTGACCACTAGCTGTGTGAGAGAGAGTGAGAGAGTGAGGGAGAGAGTGAGAGAGAGAGAGAGTGAGAGAGCAAGAGTGAGAGAGCAAGAGAGTGAGAGAGCAAGAGAGCGAGAGAGCAAGAGAGCAATAGAGTGAGAGACAGACAGACTCTCTCTTGCTCTCACTCTCTCTTGCTCTCTCACTCTCTCTTTCTCTCTCACTCTCTTTCTCTCTCACTCTCTTTCTCTCTTGCTCTCTCACTCTCTCTTGCTCTCTCACTCTCTTGCTCTCTCTTGCTCTCTCTTGCTCTCTCACTCTCTCTTGCTCTCTCACTCTCTCTTGCTCTCTCACTCTCTCTTGCTCTCTCACTCTCTCACACTATGTCTGTCAGACAGACAGAGACAGACAGAGCAAGCGAGAGGACTCAAGAAATACAGTCGTTGTAACAAGGTAGAGTACATGTAGAGCATTCTGCTGGTGTAGATTCTAGGCCTAGAAGACCATTAAGCCCTACATTAGGTCTGTTGAGTAGTGAAACACTGCCTCTCCCCCATCAGCTGGGAATGCCACAGCACAACAAACTGCAGGACAGAAGGAAAGTGGGCCAGTGAGACAGTGAGGCGTTGTCCTTCCATCCCCCATTCCTCCATCGTTCGCTGGGCTACATTCACACACAGGGTTTACCGTAAACATCTAAAGCCCAGCTAACTTCTTTCTCAACCTCCCTCAACAATCAGAGCATTGTTTAGAGAACATCACCTGACCCAGATCACCTGACCCAGATCACCTGACCCAGATCGCCTGACCCAGATCGCCTGACCCAGATCGCCTGACCCAGATCACCTGACCCAGATCACCTGACCCAGATCACCTGACCCAGATCACCTGACCCATCTTTCTAAATTCTAAAGGAGTGGGACAACATTCCACAGACCACTATTAACAGCCTGATCAACACTATGCAAAGGAGATGTGTCACCCTGCATGAGGCAAATGGTGGAACTGACTGGTTCTGATCCACGCACCTACCTTCTTTTAAAGTTTCTGAGACCAACAGATGCATATCTGTATTCCCAGTCATGTGAACTCCATAGATTAGAGCCTCATTTATTTATTCCAATTGACTGATTTCCTTATATGAACAAACTGACTCAGTAAAATCTTGCATGTTGTTATATATTTCTGTTCAGTGAAGGTACTTCACATGCTGATATTGATTTTGGTATTATTGTGTGTTGTTACGTTTACTCGCTAGCTAGTCGGCCTAATCGTGCTCTAATCTGTGTGTTGCGAATCAGCCTAATATTCCTCTAATCTGCGTTGTGAGTCGGCCTAATCTTCCTCTAACCTGTGTTTTGCGAGTCGGCCTAATCTTCCTCTAACCTGTGTTTTGCGAGTCGGCCTAATCTTCCTCTAACCTGTGTTTTGCGAGTCGGCCTAATCTTCCTCTAACCTGCGTTGCGAGTCGCCTAATCTTCCTCTAATCTGCGCTGCGAGTCGGCCTAATCTTCCTCTAATCTGCGTTGCGAGTCGGCCTAATCTTCCTCTAATCTGCGTTGCGAGTCGGCCTAATCTTCCTCTAATCTGCGTTGCGAGTCGGCCTAATCTTCCTCTAATCTGCGTTGCGAGTCGGCCTAATCTTCCTCTAATCTGCGTTGCGAGTCGGCCTAATCTTCCTCTAATCTGCGTTGCGAGTCGGCCTAATCTTCCTCTAATCTGCGTTGCGAGTCGGCCTAATCTTCCTCTAATCTGCGTTGCGAGTCGGCCTAATCTTCCTCTAATCTGCGTTGCGAGTCGGCCTAATCTTCCTCTAATCTGCGTTGCGAGTCGGCCTAATCTTCCTCTAATCTGCGTTGCGAGTCGGCCTAATCTTCCTCTAATCTGCGTTGCGAGTCGGCCTAATCTTCCTCTAATCTGCGTTGCGAGTCGGCCTAATCTTCCTCTTAACTGCGTTGCGAGTCGGCCTAATCGTACTCTAATCTGCGTTATGAGTCGGCCTAATCGTGCTCTAATCTGTGTGTTGTGAGTCGGCCTAATCTTACTCTAATCTGCGTTATGAGTCGGCCTAATCGTGCTCTAATCTGTGTGTTGTGAGTCGGCCTAATCTTCCTCTAATCTGCGTTATGAGTCGGCCTAATCGTGCTCTAATCTGTGTGTTGTGAGTCGGCCTACTCTTCTCCTGTTGGCTGCTGAACATATTAAAAATCTCCACACATATTCTGGGTGTGCGTGTGCGTCTTGATTTTACTTGAAGGGTTATGAAACGATGACCAAACATGTCACCTGTACACACTGTTAACAGATGGCTGGTGAGGTCGTTGAGTAACCATGGTTACTCTCCTGAGCTGTGAGGAACAGATGCTCCTGTCGATTCTCAATAAGTACCTTCACTAACACTAAAACCCCCTTCACACACACCGTTACCCTGGAGAACATTTGGTCCTGGGACCATAAGTACACACTGTAGTAATACTGTTACACAACAAACTCTCCTTCATAACTGACTGGTTTATCAGAAATGTTTGCTAACCTAACATTCCTCTTCCTGTCTGAGATCCAGTTCAGTTGCGTTTGAGCTCTAGTGTGTGTTCGTCAGTTGGTCATTGATGGAAACGGGCTGCCAGTGTCGAGGCACTGTACTGACCCATGACTGACATTGTTTCCACAACACACACACAGGCAGAGAGAAACTGCATCATCACCGTCTCTCTCCACCTCTCTCACACACACAGCCTAGTGCAAAAGTAGAAATGTTAGTAGCAATGATTGTTGAGCAAAATCACACTGCACTACAACAAAGAAGTAGGGCTGTCAACTAAAGTTATTCTACTGAATTCAAATATCACTAGAACTACAGCTGATCTGTAGGCCTAGCTAACTCAGGAGACCGGTAGCATCACTAAAACTACAGCTGATCTGTAAGCCTAGCTAACTCAGGAGACAGGTAGCATCACTAAAACTACAGCTGATCTGTAAGCCTAGCTAACTCAGGAGACAGGTAGCATCACTAAAACTACAGCTGATCTGTAAGCCTAGCTAACTCAGGAGACAGGTAGCATCACTAAAACTACAGCTGATCTGTAACTCAGGAGACAGGTAGCATCACTAAAACTACAGCTGATCTGTAACTCAGGAGACAGGTAGCATCACTAGAACTACAGCTGATCTGTAACTCAGGAGACAGGTAGCATCACTAAAACTACAGCTGATCTGTAAGCCTAGCTAACTCAGGAGACAGGTAGCATCACTAAAACTACAGCTGATCTGTAAGCCTAGCTAACTCAGGAGACAGGTAGCATCACTAAAACTACAGCTGATCTGTAAGCCTAGCTAACTCAGGAGACAGGTAGCATCACTAAAACTACAGCTGATCTGTAACTCAGGAGACAGGTAGCATCACTAAAACTACAGCTGATCTGTAAGCCTAGCTAACTCAGGAGACTGGTAGCATCACTAAAACTACAGCTGATCTGTAAGACTAGCTACCTCAGGAGACGGGTAGCATCACTAAAACTACAGCTGATCTGTAACTCAGGAGACAGGTAGCATCACTAAAACTACAGCTGATCTGTAACTCAGGAGACAGGTAGCATCACTAAAACTACAGCTGATCTGTATGACTAGCTACCTCAGGAGACAGGTAGCATCACTAGAACTACAGCTGATCTGTAACTCAGGAGACAGGTAGCATCACTAGAACTACAGCTGATCTGTAACTCAGGAGACAGGTAGCATCACTAAAACTACAGCTGATCTGTAACTCAGGAGACAGGTAGCATCACTAAAACTACAGCTGATCTGTAAGCCTAGCTAACTCAGGAGACTGGTAGCATCACTAAAACTACAGCTGATCTGTAAGACTAGCTAACTCAGGAGACAGGTAGCATCACTAAAACTAAATCTGTAACTCAGGAGACAGCACTGATCTGTAACTCAGGAGACAGGTAGCATCACTAAAACTACAGCTGATCTGTAAGACTAGCTAACTCAGGAGACAGGTAGCATCACTAGAACTACAGCTGATCTGTAACTCAGGAGACAGGTAGCATCACTAAAACTACAGCTGATCTGTAAGACTAGCTAACTCAGGAGACAGGTAGCATCACTAAAACTACAGCTGATCTGTAAGTCGGCGGGGTAGCCTAGTGGTTAGAGCGTTGGACTAGTAACCGAAAGGTTTCAAGTTCGAATCCCCGAGCTGACAAGGTACAAGGTACATCTGTCGTTCTGCCCCTGAACAGGCAGTTAACCCACTGTTCCTAGGCCGTCATTGAAAATAAGAATTTGTTCTTAACTGACTTGCCTAGTAAAATAAAGGTAAAATAAATAAATAAATAAATAAAAAGTCTAGCTACCTCAGGAGACAGGTAGCATCACTAAAACTACAGCTGATCTGTAAGCCTTGCTACCTCAGGAGAATGGTAGATATATCGTAGGCTTATATACCTGTCTATACCCCATGTGAGCTAATTAGCTAACAACAGGACACACACATCTACTCACATAAACTATCATCTAGAACAACACCACATATGGCCCTTCTGACCTCTGTCTCCTTGAGACCTCACCTGTCTCCTGGCCAACCCTGCACCACACTGACTCACCTGCCACAATGAAAGGAGAGTTTGCCTCTTATCTCTCCATTTAATCCACCCTTTACCAAGTCATGAAGTGAAATGTCTGTAGTGGTACAAACAGCTAGGCCTTCAGTTGTATAGTCAGGGGTCTCTCCCACATAGGGACTTTGTACAGTGTATGGTTCCAGGTTTACACAGAGTGAGGGTATGGTTCCAGTATATGGTGAAAGGATGGAACATACTTCTCAAACACACTAAGATCCCAGTCCTAAATGAGTAAATGTCCAGGGTTATAATAGTCAACTAGGCCTAATAGAACCGCAGCCGGCTGGGGCATAGATCATTCATCAAAATGAAATGGAAAGAACTGAGATGATATTTCAACATTGTGCGGTTGATAGTCTATAATACTCCCTCAATTAGGTTTATTTTTCCTGCCACGTCCTTTACAGGGTACATTTATGAGGGGGGTTTTGCTGTGTAAAATAGGTTATTAGGCTATTCTTCTTCTCTGGCGTCTCATGTTAGACTACAGTGTTGTTGTGGCGTCTCATGTTAGCCTACAGTGTTGTTGTGGCGTCTCGTATAAGCCTACAGTGTTGTTGTGGCGTCTCGTATAAGCCTACAGTGTTGTTGTGGCATCTCGTGTTAGCCTACAGTGTGTGTTGTGGCGTCTCATGTTAGCCTACAGTGTTGTTGTGGCGTCTCGTATAAGCCTACAGTGTTGTTGTGGCGTCTCGTATAAGCCTACAGTGTTGTTGTGGCGTCTCGTATAAGCCTACAGTGTTGTTGTGGCGTCTCGTATAAGACTACAGTGTTGTTGTGGCATCTCGTGTTAGCCTACAGTGTTGTTGTGGCGTCTCATGTTAGCCTACAGTGTTGTTGTGGCGTCTCATGTTAGCCTACAGTGTTGTTGTGGCGTCTCATGTTAGCCTACAGTGTTGTTGTGGCATCTCGTATAAGCCTACAGTGTTGTTGTGGCGTCTCGTGTTAGCCTACAGTGTTGTTGTGGCGTCTCGTATAAGCCTACAGTGTTGTTGTGGCATCTCGTATAAGACTACAGTGTTGTTGTGGCGTCTCGTGTTAGCCTACAGTGTTGTTGTGGCATCTCGTGTTAGCCTACAGTGTTGTTGTGGCGTCTCATGTTAGCCTACAGTGTTGTTGTGGCGTCTCATGTTAGCCTACAGTGTTGTTGTGGCGTCTCATGTTAGCCTACAGTGTTGTTGTGGCGTCTCATGTTAGCCTACAGTGTTGTTGTGGCGTCTCATGTTAGCCTACAGTGTTGTTGTGGCATCTCATGTTAGCCTACAGTGTTGTTATGGCGTCTCGTATAAGCCTACAGTGTTGTTGTCGCGTCTCATGTTAGCCTACAGTGTTGTTGTGGCGTCTCGTATAAGCCTACAGTGTTGTTGTGGCGTCTCGTATAAGGCTACAGTGTTGGTGTGGCGTCTCGTATAAGCCTACAGTGTTGTTGTGGCGTCTCATGTTAGCCTACAGTGTTGTTGTGCCGTCTCGTATAAGCCTACAGTGTTGTTGTGGCGTCTCGTATAAGCCTACAGTGTTGTTTTTGCGTCTCATGTTAGCCTACAGTGTTGTTGTGGCGTCTCGTATAAGCCTACAGTGTTGTTGTGGCGTCTCATGTTAGCCTACAGTGTTGTTGTATTGATGCCACATCAATGGAACAAAATGACACTTTACTCGGATCTTTGGCTTTATTAACAACTAGCCCACTTGATTAAAAAACAAAAAAAATCTACAGCATAGCATATAGGCTAGATCAGTTGATTTGCTGCGATAGGCCACTTTCAAAATATTAGGCTAAATAGAAATCAATGTATCACGAATTATATCATAGCTAATGATTTGTCTTACACGACTTTATCTCCCTTTCTATTATGTAAAATGTATTGTTGGATACGACGTATCTGGAGAAAGAGACCCAGCTGCGTGGTCGCCTCAATAAGACAAGGATGGAATACAACCATCACCTGCACAGGGCCAAACCCCAAGAACAACACTGTCGAGTTGCAATTTTCCAACAGTCCGCAACATTGAGACAGACATATGGACCACAATAAAATATTATCACCTACCTTATGAGAAATGATATGCCTTTTCAACAGAATGTCCAACTCCTCTTTAAAAAAACCTATTCGGCAGGATCTTTATTACTTATTGCTTTTCTTTAAAAAAATTTTTTACCGCACTGAACAACCGCCTCGTCTTATAACTCAGTGCGCATCTCTCTGTTGTGTGGGAACCGTGACGTCACCCCAATGGTGGCGCGAGGGGTTTGCATAGAAAAACCATGATCGAAACGACATTAACCGCGTTTCACTGGTTGGCTGTGGTGTACTATCGTTGTTTACACCGACCAATCAGAGCGAAGAGCGGTGAGAGTCTGGTGAATGGGATTCATCGAAAGTGAAGACTACTGACCATCTGACTTGATTGGTCATTAATTATACATCACAGAAAGATGTGACGAGTTACACAGAAATAGGACATTTGAATGAGTCTTATCAGTTGAGCAAGCAATATTTATCCATATATAGTGTCTTCGATGAGATTGGTTAATATATTGTTTATAAGATATATAAGATATATAAGATATATTGGCTAACTGTAGAAAAATTACAATTGGACTAATACAGTCTACTTTACTTGCTTATAAAAGTCCTAAAAAACACAGACGTGAAATTGTGTTTATATTTATACTACTTCATAAATAGATTATAGATAAAACTAGTGTTTCATAGGCTAACACGTCATAGGTCCTGACATGGCCCCTCACACACATAACAGTGTATCTACAAATCAAATAATTTTATAATAGGTTTAATGTAATGAATAACAGAGTAGCCAAGCCCCTAGCGTAGGCCACAGTACAGTTCCATGACAGATGCAACTCCTTCTTCTCGCCAGCAGAGGTCAGTGTCACTCAGCTGTGTGACTGAGGTGTGACAAAAAATACATGGAGCAGCACAAGCGCTCCATCTCCAATGTCCCTAGCGTCGAACTGTGCACATACACGCAAGCACACACACACACACACACACACACACACACACACACACACACACACACACACACACACACACACACACACACACACACACACACACACACACACACACACACACACACACACACACACACACACACACACACACACACACACACACACACACACACACACACACACACACACACACACACACACACACACACACACACACACACACACACACACACACACACACACACACACACTGGTTGGAGACAGGATGGTGAAACACAGTCGCATTCCATGTGGCATCAGACAGACAGCTATGTGACATATGGCAGCTGTAAAAGGCAATAGCAAATTATAGCAGGACCAGAGAGACCACAGCCCCTTTCCCCTAGCACTATCTTTATTCTAGCTCCTAGCCCATAAACCCCAGCCCAGGCGTAACCCTATCTCTACTCTAGACCCTAACCCCTAACACTAGCCCCTTTCCCCTAGCACTATCTTTATTCTAGCTCCTAGCCCATAAACCCCAGCCCAGGCGTAACCCTATCTCTACTCTAGACCCTAATCCCCTAACCCTATCTCTACTCTAGGCCCTAATCCCCTAACCCTATCTCTACTCTAGGCCCTAATCCCCTAACCCTATCTCTACTCTAGACCCTAACCCCTAACACTATTTCTACTCTAGCCTCTAGCCCCTAGCCCCTAACCTCTAACACCTAACACTATCGCTACTCTAGACCCTAACCCCTAACCCTATCTCTACTCTAGACCCTAACGGCTAACACTATCTCAACTCTAGATCCTAACCCCTAACACTAGCCCCTTTCCCCTAGCACTATCTTTATTCTAGCTCCTAGCCCATGAACCCCAGTCCAGGCGTAACCCTATCTCTACTCTAGACCCTAATCCCCTAACCCTATCTCTACTCTAGACCCTAACCCCTAACAGTATTTCTACTCTAGCCTCTAGCCCCTAACCTCTAACCTTTAACCCCTAACCCTATCTCTACTCTAGACCCCAACCCCTAACATTATCTCTACTCTAGCCCCTAACCCCTAACACTATCTCTACTCTAGACCCCAACCCCTAACCCTATCTCTACTCTAGCCCGTAACCCCTAACCCTATCTCTACTCTAGACCCCAACCCCTAACATTATCTCTACTCTATCCCCTAACCCCTAACACTATCTCTACTCTAGACCCCAACCCCTAACCCTATCTCTACTCTAGCCTCTAGCCCCTAACACTATCTCAACTCTAGATCCTAACCCCTAACACTAGCTCTACTCTAACCTCTAACCCCTAACACTATCGCTACTCTAGACCCTAACCCCTAACCCTATCTCTACTCTAGACCCTAACGGCTAACCCTATCTCTACTCTAGCCTCTAGCCCCTAACCCCTAACACTATCGCTACTCTAGCCCGTAACCCCTAACCCTATCTCTACTCTAGACCCTAACGCCTAACCCTATCTCTACTCTAGCCTCTAGCCCCAACCTCTAACCCCTAACCCTATCTCTACTCTAGCCCGTAACCCCTAACCCTATCTCTACTCTAGCCTCTAGCCCCTAACCTCTAACCCCTAACACTATCGCTACTCTAGACCCTAACACTATCTCTACTTTAGCCCCTAACCCCTAACCCCTAACACTATCTCTTCTCTAGACCTTAACCCCTAACACTATCTTTACTCTAGACCCTAACCCCTAACACTATCTCTACTCTAGCCCTAACCCCTAACACTATCTCTACTCTAGACCCTTATCCCTAGCACTATATTTACTCTAGACCCTAACCCCTAGCTCCTAGAATTATCTCTACTCAAATCAAATCAAATCAAATCAAATTTTATTTGTCACATACACATGGTTAGCAGATGTTAATGCGAGTGTAGCGAAATGCTTGTGCTTCTAGTTCCGACAATGCAGTAATAACGAGCAATAACGTGTTTACTCTAGCCCATATCTCCTAGAATTATCTCTACTCTAGCCCATATCTCCTAGAATTATCTCTACTCTAGCCCCTAAACCGTAGCCCCATAGCCCCATCTCTACTCTATCCCCTAGCATTATCTCTACTCTAGCACCTAACCCGTAGCCCCATCTCTACTCTATCCTCTAGCATTATCTCTACTCTATCCCCTAGCACTATCTCTACTCTAGCCCCTAGCTCCTAGAATGATCTCTACTCTAGCCCCTAACCCATAGCCCCATCTCTACTCTATCCCCTAGCACTATCTCTACTCTAGCCCCTAGCTTCTAGAACCATCTCTACTCTAGCCCCTAGCTCCTAGAACCATCTCTACTCTAGCTTTGCCCCGGTGATGCGTTGTGCAGACCTCACTACCCTCTGGAGAGCCTTGCGGTTGTGGGCGGAGCAGTTGCCGTACCAGGCGGTGATACAGCCCGACAGGATGCTCTCGATTGTGCATCTGTAGAAGTTTGGGAGTGCTTTTGGTGACAAACCAAATTTCTTCAGCCTCCTGAGGTTGAAGAGGCGCTGCTGCGCCTTCTTCACCACGCTGTCTGTGTGGGTGGACCATTTCAGTTTGTCCCTGATGTATACGCCGAGGAACTGCCAACATACTGACTCAACTCCAGCCACTTTAATAATGGGAATTGATGTAAATTGATGTAAAAATGTATCACTAGCCACTTTAAACAATGTCACTTAATTTAATGTTTGCATACCCTACATTACTCATCTCATATGTATATGTATATACTGTACTCTATACCATCTACTGCATCTTGCCATCTTTATGTAATACATGTATCACTAGCCACTTTAAACTATGCCACTTTATGTTTACATACCCTACATTACTCATCTCGTATGTATATACTGTACTCTATACCATCTACTGCATCTTGCCTATTCTGTTCTGTACCATCACTCATTCATATATCTTTATGTACATATTCTTTATCCCTTTACACTTGTGTGTATAAGGTAGTAGTTTTGGAATTTTTAGGTTAGATTACTCATTGGTTATTACTGCATTGTCGGAACTAGAAGCACAAGCATTTCGCTACACTCGCATTAACAACTACTAGCCATGTGTATGTGACAAATAAAATTTGATTTAGCTCCTAATTCCTAGTCCCATCTCTACTCTAGCCCCTAGCCCCATCTATACTCTAGCCCCTAGCCCCATCTCTACTCTAGCCCCATCTCTACTCTAGCCCTAGCCCCATCTCTACTCTAGCTCCTAGCCCCATCTCTACTCTAGCCCCTAGCCCCATCTCTACTCTAGCTCCTAGCCCCATCTCTACTCTAGCCCCATCTCTACTCTAGTCCCTAGCCCCATCTCTACTCTACCCCCCATCTCTAGCCCCATCTCTACTCTAGCCCCTAGCCCCATCTCTACTCTAGCCCCTATCCCCATCTCCACTAGCCTCTAGCCCCATCCCTCCTCTAGCCCCTAGCCCCATCTCTACTCTAGCCCCTAGCCCCATCTCTACTCTAGCCCCTAGCCCCATCTCTACTCTAGCCCTATCTCTACTCTAGCCTCTAGCCCCATCTCTACTCTAGCCCCTAGCCCCATCTCTACTCTAGCCCCATCTCTACTCTAGCCCCATCTCTACTCTAGCCTCTAGCCCCATCGCTACTCTAGCCCCTAGCCCCATCTCTACTCTAGTCCCGAGCCCCATCTCTACTCTAGCCCCATCTCTACTCTAGCCTCTAGCCCCATCTCTACTCTAGCCCCTAGCCCCATCTCTACTCTAGCCCCTAGCCCCATCTCTACTCTAGCCCCATCTCTACTCTAGCTTCTAGCCCCATCTCTACTCTAGTCCCCCATCTCTACTCTAGCCCCATCTCTACTCTAGCCCCTAGCCCCATCTCTACTCTAGCCCCTAGCCCCATCTCTACTCTAGCTCCTAGCCCCATCTCTACTCTAGCCCCTAGCCCCATCTCTACTCTAGCCCCTAGCCCCATCTCTACTCTAGGCCCTAGCCCCATCTCTACCCCATCTAGCCCCATCTCTACTCTAGCCCCATCTCTACTCTAGCCCCATCTCTACTCTATCCTCCTAGCCCCATCTCTACTCTAGCCCCTAGCATCATCTCTACTCTATCTCCTAGCCCCATCTCTACTCTAGCCCCTAGCCCCATCGCTACTCTATCCCCTAGCCCCATCTCTACTCTAGCCCCTAGCCCCATCGCTACTCTAGCCCCTAGCCCCATCTCTACTCTAGCCCCTAGCCCCATCGCTACTCTAGCCCCCTAGCCCCATCTCTACTCTAGCCCCTATCCCCATCTCTACTCTAGCCCCTAGCCCCATCTCTACTCTAGCCCCTAGCCCCATCTCTACTCTAGCCCCTATCCCCATCTCTACTCTAGCCCCTAGCCCCATCTCTACTCTAGCCCCTAGCCCTATCTCTAGCCCCATCTCTACTCTAGCCCCTAGCCCCATCTCTACTCTAGCCCCTAGCCCCATCTCTACTCTAGGCCCTAGCCCCATCTCTACTCTAGCCCCTGCTGTCTTTGGTCCATACACAGGTGTTCTAATCCAAAGCCATAAATAGCAGATTCACTAGATAACAGATGGACTCATCTGCACCGGAGGTGAACACGTACTGAAATATTTAATGACAGAAGTGACATTGTAGTCCATGAAACACCATGACCCTCACCAGATCAACCCACATGACATACTGTATGAGGCATTAGAGGACGTTAGAACATTACTGAAGCAATCCACCCTTTGGCTTGCTATTTCGTTTGTTCTTTTTTAATCTGCAAGGGCCACATGTTCTTTCATGATAGTCAAATATCAACGGCCTACATACTGTATACTGAACAACAACACACGCAACATTTTCAAAGGTTTTACTGAGATAGAGTTCATAGAAGGAAATCAGTCAATTTAAATACAATTATTAGGTCCTAATCTATGGATTTCACATGACTGGGAATACAGATATGTATCTGTTGGTCACAGACACCTTAAAAAGGAGGTAGGGGCGTGGATCAAAAAAACAGTCAGGATCTGGTGTGACCACCATTTGCCTCATGCAGTGGGACACATCTCCTTCACATAGAGTAATCAGGCTGTTGATTGTGGCCTGTGGAATGTTGTCACACTCTTCTTCAATGGCTGTGCAAAGTTGCTGGATATTGGTGGGAACTGTAACATATCGTTGTACACATAGATCCAGGGCATCCCAAACATGCTCAATAGATTACATGTTTGGTGAGTGTGCAGGCATAGAATACAGTGCCTTCAGAAAGTATTCATGGAAGAACTGGGACATTTTCAGCTTCCAGGAATTGTGTACAGACCCTTGTGACATGGGGCCGTGCATTGTCATGCTGAAACATGAGGTGATGGCAGCGGATGAATGGCATGACAATGGGCCTCAGGATCTCGTCACAGTATCTCTGTGCATTGAAATTACCATCGATAAATTCAATTGTGTTTATTGTCCGTAGCTTATACCTGCCCATACCATAACCCCACCACCACCATGCGGACCTTCTGTTCACAACGTTGTCATCAGCAAACCGCTCGCCCACACAATGCCATACACATGGTCTGCAGTTGTGAGGCTGGTTGGACGTATTGCCAAATTCTCTAAGATGAAGTTTGAGGTGGCTTATGGTGGAGAAATGAACATTCAATTATCTGGCAACAGCTCTGGTGGACATTCCTGCAGTCAGCATGCCAACTGCACATTTAACAGTGGCCTTTAATTGTCCCCAGCATAAGGTGCACCTGTGTAATGATCATGCTGTTTAATCAGCTTCTTAATATGCCACACCTGTCAGGTGGATGGATTATCTTGGCAAATGAGAAATTCTCACTAACAGGGATGTAAAGAAATGTGTGCACAAAATTAGAGAAATAAGCTTTTTGTGCGTAAGGAACTTTTCTGGGATCTTTTATTTCAGCTCATGAAACATAGGACTAGTACTTTACATGTTGTCTTTATATTTTTGTTCAGTGTAGTTTACAAAATAATCAGCATTTCATAATTAGTCTCAAGGTTTTTGACCGATTTTGCTTTGGATATCTGTGTTGCTCTGGTTTATTGCATGATGCAATGCAATTGCCTTGTCCGGAGATAACTGATACTGGGGCGGCAGGGTAGCCTAGTGGTTGGAGCGTTGGACTAGTAAAGGTTGCAAGTTCAAATCCCAGAGCTGACAAGGTACAACTCTGTCGTTCTGCCCCTGAACAGGCAGTTAACCAACTGTTCCTAGGCCGTCATTGAAAATAATAATTTGTTCTTAACTGACTTGTCTAGTTAAATAAAGGTAAAAAAAAAAAAGATCCATTTGATGGGAAAGATCCATATTTAGTTGCCTTAGTGTCTGTCCCAGTAGTTCAAACCTAGGCTCTTCCCAAAGCCACTGTATGAGACTGGGCAAGCAGCACTAATAAAACCCAAGCCTATCTATTTCTACCCCGGCTACATCCCAAATGGCACCCTATTGCCTATTTAGCTTACTACTTCTGAGGGCCCATAGGGCTTTGGTCAAAAGTAGGGCACTATGTAGGGAATAGGGTGCTATTTGGAATGAACCCTAGTCATCTGTTGGTCTGAAAGAGAAGGTGGGACAGCAGAGGAATCATGGAAATGAAGTATTGGATATTCTTACAGGGAAACATGTTGGTGTGTGTACGTGTGTTTGTGTCAGTGGGTCTGCTATTTGAGTAGCTGTTTATCCTGTCGCCAAGGCGACACAGCGGCATCAACATTGAGTGTGTGCATGTCTGTGTCTATGCCTGTGTGTGCCTGTGTGTGCATGTCTGTGTATACTGAGAAGACGTACGAAAATAGCACATCGTCCATTCCAACTCTACAGGCAACCGGAGGAGGGTAGGGTTGTGTGTATGTGTGTGTGTGTGTGTGGAGGGGGGTGAAGGGGCTATGGAAAAGGTCAATAGGACAAGTTTTCTAACGTTCAAGACCATATTTGGTGTGTGGAAATATGTATCTATTTATGGCATTGTCCACAACACCTTTCCCCCTATTAACACTGTACTGTAGAACAACAACTTTCCCCCTATTAACACTGTAGTGTAGAACAACACCTTTCCCCCTATTAACACTGTACTGTAGAACAACAACTTTCCCCCTATTAACACTGTAGTGTAGAACAACACCTTTCCCCCTATTAACACTGACATTGGCAGTTGATTAGACACACCCTGTTCCTGTTCGCTCTGTCTGCATGCCCTCTGGTAAAGATAGCCTTATCAGTAGTCTCATAGTGTGGACAAAACAAGATGACCATTGTACTAGTTCAGCTCTCTCCCATTGGTCTCATCTTGTCATCCCATGTATATAGACAGTAACCTTTCAAGTCCACTGATATGAGTGTATCAAACTGTACCTGTACCTTTTCACGTGAGCTGTTTTGAGATCCTACGTGATGTAGTGTGAGTGTGTGTCGGTGTGTCGTGTGTGATCCTGCACCTTGTGGATGTGAGCTTTAGGGTTACGTTCAGGGTTAGAGTACATGCGTGTTGTAAGCTAGCTACATAAATAGATACAGAGTGAATGTCAGAGTGAAGGTTCAGATATCCATGTTTGTGTGTGTGTGTGAGAGTGTATGTTTGTGTGTGTGAGAGTGTATGTTTGTGTGTGTGTGAGAGTGTATCTGTGATAGTGTATGTTTATGTATGTGTGTGAGAGTGTATGTTTGTGTGTGTGTGTGTGTGTGTGTGTGTGTGTGTGTTTACCACATCCAGGATTCAGTCCAAGGTACATGTAGAGAAGTGCAATGCACTTGACTTTTAAAGGTTTATCATTCATCCTCTGCGTGAACCGTGAATGGGATCTCTGCAAACGTTGGGAACATTGTCTTTAATAGGATTGTTGTCAACAGTGTAACGTGCTTCTCTACAGGTCTGGACCTATAGCCGGGAGCAGTGGGCTATCCTGTTTCTCTTGGGCCCGTGAAATGCTCAACAAATTGTGTGAGGAGTTGGATTGGGCGGATTTCACCATTCCCTTCTCAGACCGGTGTATTGGGCAGTTCAATGTTACAGTCTATAAGGTTACATAATCCTTGTAATGTTACAGGGAAAATACAACTAATGGGACGCAGAATTAAATGTATATCACACTTGCACAAATGCGACCGGTTATTTTTCGTATTTGCATTTCATTTCTTTCAATAGCAAATGTGAGTGAACTGCTGACCCTTTAGAGCCCACTGAATGTCCATCGTATGTTCTCTAACGTTAGCTTGAAACAATTAGTGTTTACCTTTCCACAACACACAGAGTGGAAAAGGGATTTGTCCATGTGTTTACGTACAGGTGACAGTCGGCTAACTCAGCATCACAACAAACAGGAGGAGGGGCAGACACGGGGCAGCTACGTCCAATAATTATGTATTCATATCAGTTGACACAAACTCCGTACGTCTGTGTTGCAGATCGAGAATTGGGATGGTAGATTTACTCAGTGGATTTATTTTTTATTACAATGTAAATACTTATTTTTTTTTATATATAAAAAGATAAAATAAAAATCAGGCCCTATTAATTTCTGCGTAATTTTAACTGGGATCTCATACCTGCTTACATTGACAGGAAACAGCTGTCCACTCCTACCTGACCCATGAGGACCTGACTCACACACACACAATCTGTGTCAACTACCATAAGATCATATTGTATGTGAAGGCTAGCCTGGTCTAGACCTGTATCATACTGTATATGGAGACTAGCCTGGTCTAGACCTGTATCATACTGTATATGGAGACTAGCCTGGTCTAGACCTATATCATACTGTATGTGGAGACTAGCCTGGTCTAGACCTATATCATACTGTATGTGGAGACTAACCTGGTCTAGACCTATATCATACTCTATATGGAGACTAGCCTGGTCTAGACCTATATCATACTGTATGTGGTGACTAGCCTGGTCTAGACCTATATCATACTGTATGTGGTGGCTAGCCTGGTCTAGACCTGTATCATACTGTATATGGAGACTAGCCTGGTCTAGACCTATACATACTGTATGTGGAGGCTAGCCTGGTCTAGACCTATATCATACTGTATATGGAGACTAGCCTGGTCTAGACCTGTATCATACTGTATGTGGAGACTAGCCTGGTCTAGACCTATATCATACTGTATGTGGAGACTAGCCTGGTCTAGAAATGTATCATACTGTATGTGGAGACTAGCCTGGTCTAGACCTGTATCATACTGTATGTGGAGGCTAGCCTGGTCTAGACCTATATCATACTGTATATGGAGACTAGCCTGGTCTAGACCTGTATCATACTGTATGTGGAGACTAGCCTGGTCTAGACCTATATCATACTGTATGTGGAGACTAGCCTGGTCTAGACCTGTATCATACTGTATGTGGAGGCTAGCCTGGTCTAGACCTGTATCATACTGTATATGGAGACTAGCCTGGTCTAGACCTACAGTGCCTTGCGAAAGTATTCGGCCCCCTTGAACTTTGCGACCTTTTGCCACATTTCAGGCTTCAAACATAAAGATATAAAACTGTATTTTTTTGTGAAGAATCAACAACAAGTGGGACACAATCATGAAGTGGAATGACATTTATTGGATATTTCAAACTTTTTTAACAAATCAAAAACTGAAAAATTGGGCGTGCAAAATTATTCAGCCCCCTTAAGTTAATACTTTGTAGCGCCACCTTTTGCTGCGATTACAGCTGTAAGTCGCTTGGGGTATGTCTCTATCAGTTTTGCACATCGAGAGACTGACATTTTTTCCCATTCCTCCTTGCAAAACAGCTCGAGCTCAGTGAGGTTGGATGGAGAGCATTTGTGAACAGCAGTTTTCAGTTCTTTCCACAGATTCTCGATTGGATTCAGGTCTGGACTTTGACTTGGCCATTCTAACACCTGGATATGTTTATTTTTGAACCATTCCATTGTAGATTTTGCTTTATGTTTTGGAAATATATTTACAAATATATTGAAAATGAAATAAACACATATATACAAAAGTATAGTGGATTCGCCTATTTCAGCCTCCCCCGTTGCTGACAGGTGTATAAAATCGAGTACACAGCCATGCAATCTCCATAGGAACATTGACAGTAGAATGACCTTCCTGAAGAGCTCAGTGACTTTGAACGTGGCACCATCATAGGATGCCACCTTTCCAACAAGTCAGTTGATCAAATTTCTGGTCAACTGTAAGTGTTGTTATTGTGAAGCGGAAACGTCTAGAAGCAACAACGGCTCAGCCAGGAAATGGTAGGCCACAAGCTCACAGACCGCGACCGATGAATGCTGAAGCACGTAGCATGAAAAAAATAATCTGTGTTAAGCCTTCCTAGAAGAGCGGAGGCTGTTATAGCAGCAAAGGGGGGACCAACTCCATATTAATGCACATGATTTTGGAATTAGATGTTCAACGAGCAGGTGTCCACATACACTACATGACCAAAAATATCTAATTTACACAAGTGTTCACAGCCCTGAATCAAAGATGTTAGAATCACCCGTTACAGTGATTACAGCTGGGAGTCTTTCTGGGTATGTCTCTAAAGCTTTGTACACCTGGATTGTACAATATTTGCAAATTATTATTTTTAAAATTCTTCAAGCACTGTCAAGTTGGTTGTTGATCAGACAGCCATGTTCAAGTCTTGCCATAGTGTGGCCTAGATACAGTCAAAACTGTAACTCGGCCACTCAGGAACATTCAATATAGTCTCGGTAAGCAACTTCAGTGTTTATTTGGCCATGAATTTGTCTCCCACTGTCTGTTGGAAAGCAGACTAAAACCAAGGTTTCCTCTCGGATTTTGCCTGTGCTTAGCTCTATTCCATTTATTTTGATCCTAAAAAAACTTCCTAGTCATTGCCAATGACAAGCATACCCATAACATGATTCAGCCACCACCATGCTTGAAAATATGAAGAGTGGTACTCAGTGACGTGTTTTGTTGGATTTGCCCCAAACATAGTGCTTTTATTGAGGACATTTAGGACAATTTCTTAGCAATTTTATTTTAGGGCTTTATTGACTAAAGACTTTACAGCTTTTCATTTTTAATGAAAAAAACAGCACCCAAAAATGTCAGAGTGGAATTATGTGTGTAGGCCAGTGACAAAAGAAATCTCGATCATATAGATTTTTTATTCAGGATTTGTGAAAAAAATCAAGGGGTGTTAGTTCTGAATAATAAAGACAAGATTAAAAAAACAAATGTTTCTTTTTCCAGAAGTGGTTTGACAACAGCATTATCAACAATGATTAAATAATGCTGTCCCTAGAGGTGCTGTCCCTAGAGGTGCTGTTCCAATTCTAGGACAATACAGCGGTCCTCCAAGTGCAACTTTTGAGGAATTTGTAGCCTCAATTCAGCTTGAAGGAATTTACATTTTTTTATACTCTAAATGTAATAACATATCTAAGAAAACTCTGCCAAGGAGTTCCTATTACTTCTGCTAGAATGTATTGGAATGCAGCCCTGGGACAAGTGAACTGGAACCACATTGTTGTTGTTGTCTGGCAAATACTGTATATGTAATAAGGTGAAAGAAGTATCATATAAACTCAGAGTACCCGGTAAAGCCCTTCACTGTACACACATTTAAAATGGTTATTGATGACCAATGTGTGTCGTGGTTGTGACCCAGAAACTGACTGCTCTCATGTCAGAAGATTCTGGTTTAGAATCCTTTGAGGGAAACCACTTTTAATGTTTATTTGGAAGACTGAACATTTTTATTTTGACCCAACTGATATGCCCCCGATTTAATTTTGCTTACTTTTCTTGGAAGATTCTTTATTGGCTCAGAACAAACCACTCTTTAATTTGTTAAGATAAATGTAACGTTATGTACTTTGGTCCGTATACATTTCTGTTGTTGTACTTTCGTATTGTTCATCTTTTCAGTCTGGTAATAGGAGGGTAGCAGAGTCTGGCTGGCCTCATATCTTTCACCTCAAGATGATCTGTGTATCCACTGTAGCCCTGAACCAGACCCAGTTACTGGACACTGTCCACTGGGTTGTGCTTCCAGTTCCCCTGGGTTTCTCCAGAACCCTTCTAGGTGCTGTAGCCCAGAACCAGAACCAGTTACTGTCCACTGGGTTGTGCTTCCAGTTCACCTGGGTGTCTCCAGAACCCTTCTAGGTGCTGTAGCCCAGAACCAGAACCAGTTACTGTCCACTGGGTTGTGCTTCCAGTTCACCTGGGTGTCTTCAGAACCCTTCTAGGTGCTGCCAGGTGGGGTCCAGAACCAGAACCAGTTACTGTCCACTGGGTTGTGCTTCCAGTTCACCTGGGTGTCTTCAGAACCCTTCTTATGCTGATTTAGCCCAGAACCAGAACCAGTTACTGTCCACTGGGTTGTGCTTCCAGTTCACCTGGGTGTCTTCAGAACCCTTCTAGGTGCTGTAGCCCAGAACCAGAACCAGTTACTGTCCACTGGGTTGTGCTTCCAGTTCACCTGGGTGTCTTCAGAACCCTTCTAGGTGCTGCCAGGTGGGGTCATTCATGTATGAATGGTATGAATGGTGACTCGACTGTATAAGCATCTGCAATGTCGTGTTTATGACAGTTTGATGCTGTTATAACATACAGTTCAAATAAAGAGTTAGCTACCAAATATCCTTATTATACATGATTTAATAAAGACCCAAAACCGATACCCTGAACTGATCTATCATCAGTGCTGACTTTTTTTCATTTGGTAAGAATGAGCACGGTTTCCTTTTTAGGGAAAAAACATGTTGTTCCCCCACTAATTGGAGCCATAAGTTGGGCAGAGTGTGTGAGAGGAGGCGCGGACGAGTGTGTGAGAGGAGGCGCGGACGAGTGTGTGAGAGGAGGCGCGGACGAGTGTGTGAGAGGAGGGCGCGGACGAGTGTGTGAGAGGAGGCGCGGACGAGTGTGTGAGAGGAGGCGCGGACGAGTGTGTGAGAGGAGGCGAGGGACGAGTGTGTGAGAGGAGGCGAGGACGAGTGTGTGAGAGGAGGCGAGGACGAGTGTGTGAGAGGAGGCGAGGACGAGTGTGTGAGAGGAGGCGTGGACGAGTGTGTGAGAGTGAGAGCGCGGACGAGTGTGTGAGAGGAGGCGGCGTGAGAGGAGGCGCGGACGAGTGTGTGAGAGGAGGTTGGAGGGACGAGTGTGTGACTGAGGAGGCGGCGGGACGAGTGTGTGAGAGTGGCGTGGACTAGTGTGTGAGAGGAGGCGCGTGCGGGACGAGTGTGTGAGAGGAGGCGGCGGACGAGTGTGTGAGAGGAGGCGGCGGACGAGTGTGTGAGAGGAGGGTGGCGTGACGAGTGTGTGACTGAGTGAGAGGTGCGGACGAGTGTGTGAGAGAGGTGCGCGGTGTGACTGGAGTGTGTGAGAGGAGGCGTGGACTAGTGTGTGAGAGAGAGGCGCGGACGAGTGTGTGAGAGGAGGCGTGGACGAGTGTGTGAGAGGTGGCGGGACGAGTGTGTGAGAGGTGGCGCGGACGAGTGTGTGACTGAGTGAGAGATGGCGTGAACTAGTGTGTGACTGAGTGAGAGTTGGCGTGAACTAGTGTGTGACTGAGTGAGAGTTGGCGTGGACTAGTGTGTGACTGAGAGGTGGCGTGTGTGACTGAGTGAGAGTTGGCGTGGACTAGTGTGTGACTGTGTGAGAGGTGGCGTGGACGAGTGTGTGAGAGGTGGCGTGGACGAGTGTGTGAGAGATGGCGTGGACGAGTGTGTGAGAGGTGGCGTGGACTAGTGTGTGACTGAGTGAGAGTTGGCGTGAACTAGTGTGTGACTGAGAGGTGGCGTGTGTGACTGAGTGAGAGTTGGCGTGGAGGTGTGTGTGACTGTGTGAGAGGTGGCGTGGACGAGTGTGTGAGAGGTGGTGGCGTGACGAGTGTGTGAGAGGTGGCGTGGACGAGTGTGTGAGAGGAGGCGTGGACTAGTGTGTGAGAAGTGGCGTGGACTAGTGTGTGTGAGGTGGCGTGGACTAGTGTGTGACTGTGTGAGAGGTGGCGTGGACTAGTGTGTGACTGAGTGAGAGTTGGCGTGAACTAGTGTGTGACTGAGAGGTGGCGTGTGTGACTGAGTGAGAGTTGGCGTGGACGAGTGTGTGACTGTGTGAGAGGTGGCGTGGACTAGTGTGTGACTGAGTGAGAGGTGGCGTGGACTAGTGTGTGAGAGGTGACGTGGACTAGTGTGTGACTGAGTGAGAGGTGGCGTGGACTAGTGTGTGAGAGGTGGCGTGGACTAGTGTGTGAGAGGTGGCGTGGACTAGTGTGTGAGAGGGGGCGTGGGTGAGTGTGTGAGAGGTGGCGTAGTCGAGGGAGAGTGGTGGCGTGGTCGAGAGAGAGTGGTGGCGTGGTCAAGAGAGATAGAGAGAGATAGAGAGAGGTGGCGTGGCCGGGAGATAGATAGAGAGAGGTGGCGTGGACGAGTGTGTGAGAGGTGGCGTGGACGAGTGTGTGAGAGGAGGCGTGGACTAGTGTGTGTGAGGTGGCGTGGACTAGTGTGTGAGAAGTGGCGTGGACTAGTGTGTGAGAAGTGGCGTGGACTAGTGTGTGTGAGGTGGCGTGGACTAGTGTGTGACTGTGTGAGAGGTGGCGTGGACTAGTGTGTGACTGAGTGAGAGTTGGCGTGAACTAGTGTGTGACTGAGAGGTGGCGTGTGTGACTGAGTGAGAGTTGGCGTGGACGAGTGTGTGAGAGGTGGCGTGGGCGAGTGTGTGAGAGGTGGCGTGGGCGAGTGTGTGAGAGGTGGCGTGGGCGAGTGTGTGAGAGTTGGCGTGGACGAGTGTGTGACTGAGTGAGAGATGGCGTGGTCGGGAGAGAGAGAGAGGTGGCGTGGACGGGAGAGAGATAGAGGGGTGGCGTGGCCGGGAGAGAGATAGAGAGAGGTGGCGTGGTCGCGAGTGTGAGAGGTGGTGTGGACGAGTGTGTGAGAGGTGGCGTGGACAAGTGTGTGAGAGGAGGCGTGGACTAGTGTGTGACTGTGTGAGAGGTGGCGTGGACTAGTGTGTGACTGAGTGAGAGTTGGCGTGAACTAGTGTGTGACTGAGAGGTGGCGTGTGTGACTGAGTGAGAGTTGGCGTGGACGAGTGTGTGACTGTGTGAGAGGTGGCGTGGACTAGTGTGTGACTGAGTGAGAGTGGGGGTGGACTAGTGTGTGAGAGGTGGCGTGGACTAGTGTGAGAGAGGTGGCATGGACTAGTGTGTGAGAGGTGGCGTGGACTAGTGTGTGACTGAGTGAGAGGTGGCGTGGACTAGTGTGAGAGAGGTGGCATGGACTAGTGTGTGAGAGGTGGCGTGGACTAGTGTGTGAGAGGTGGCGTAGTCGAGAGAGAGTGGTGGCGTGGTCGAGAGAGAGTGGTGGCGTGGTCAAGAGAGATAGAGAGAGTTGGCGTGGTTGAGAGAGAGAGAGTGGTTGCGTGGTCGGGAGAGAGAGGTGGCGTGGTCGGGAGAGAGAGAGATGGCGTGGGAGAGAGAGAGAGAGAGATGGCGTGGTCGAGAGAGAGAGAGAGTGGTGGCGTGGTCGAGAGAGAGAGAGAGGGTGGCGTGGTCGAGTGGTGGCGTGGTCGAGAGAGAGAGAGAGGTGGCGTGGTCGAGAGAGAGAGAGAGAGAGAGAGAGAGTGGTGGCGTGGTCGAGAGAGAGAGAGAGGTGGCGTGGTCGAGAGAGAGAGAGAGAGAGGCGTGGTCGAGAGAGAGAGAGAGTGGTGGCGTGGTCGAGAGAGAGAGAGAGAGAGAGAGGTGGCGTGGTCGAGAGAGAGAGAGAGAGGTGGCGTGGTGGCGTGGTCGAGAGAGAGAGAGTGAGAGAGTGAGAGAGAGAGTGGCGTGGTCGAGAGAGAGAGAGAGAGAGTGGTGGCGTGGTCGAGAGAGAGAGAGAGAGAGTGGTGGCGTGGTGGTCGAGAGAGAGAGAGAGAGAGAGAGAGAGAGGTGGCGTGGTCGAGAGAGAGAGAGAGAGAGTGGTGGCGTGGTCGAGAGAGAGAGAGAGAGAGAGAGTGGCGTGGTCGAGAGAGAGAGAGAGAGAGAGAGGTGGCGTGGTCGAGAGAGAGAGAGAGGTGGCGTGGTCGGAGAGAGAGGAGAGGTGGCGTGGTCGAGAGAGAGAGAGAGAGAGAGTGGCGTGGTCGAGAGAGAGAGAGAGAGAGAGAGGGTGGCGTGGTCGAGAGAGAGAGAGAGAGGTGGCGTGGTCGAGAGAGAGAGAGAGGTGGCGTGGTCGAGAGAGAGAGAGAGGTGGCGTGGTTGAGAGAGAGAGGTGGCGTGGTCGGGAGAGAGAGAGAAGAGAGAGAGAGGTGGCGTGGTCGGGAGAGAGATAGAGAGTGGTGGCGTGGTCGGGAGAGAGAGAGAGGTGGCGTGGTTGAGAGAGAGAGAGGTGGCGTGGTCGAGAGAGAGAGGGGTGGCGTGGTCGAGAGAGAGAGAGAGAGGGTGGCGTGGTCGAGAGAGAGAGGTGGCGTGGTCGAGAGAGAGAGAGAGAGAGAGAGAGAGAGAGGTGGCGTGGTCGGGAGAGAGAGAAGTGGCGTGGTCGGGAGAGAGATATAGAGAGAGAGGTGGCGTGGTCGGGAGAGAGATAGAGAGATGGCGTGGTCGGGAGAGATAGAGAGAGGTGGCGTGGCCGGGAGAGAGATAGAGAGAGAGAAAGAGGCGTGGCCGGGAGAGAGATAGAGAGAGATGGCGTGGCCGGGAGAGAGATAGAGAGAGAGGTGGCGTGGTCGGGAGAGAGATAGAGAGAGGTGGCGTGGTCGGGAGAGAGATAGAGAGAGAGAGAGGAGAGAGAGAGAGAGAGGTGGCGTGGTCGGGAGAGATAGAGAGAGGTGGCGTGGTCGAGAGAGAGAGAGAGAGGGGTGGCGGGGTCGAGAGTGAGAGAGAGAGAGAGAGAGAGAGAGAGGTGGCGTGGTCGAGAGAGAGAGAGAGGTAGAGGTGGCGTGGTCAGGAGAGAGAGAGAGGTGGCGTGGTCGAGAGAGAGAGAGTGGTGGCGTGGTCGGGAGAGAGATAGAGTGGTGGCGTGGTCGAGAGAGAGAGAGGGGTGGCGTGGTCGAGAGAGAGGTGGCGTGGTCGAGAGAGAGGTGGCGTGGTCGAGAGAGAGAGATAGAGAGGCGTGGTCGAGAGTGGTGGCGTGTTCGAGAGAGAGGTGGCGTGGTCGGGAGAGAGAGAGGTGGCGTGGTCAAGAGAGAGATAGAGAGTGGTGGCGTGGTCGGGAGAGAGAGAGAGTGGTCGGGAGAGAGAGAGAGAGAGAGGTGGCGTGGTCGAGAGAGAGAGAGAGTGGTGGCGTGGTCGAGAGAGAGAGAGAGAGAGAGAGAGTGGTGGCGTGGTCGAGAGAGAGAGAGAGAGAGTGGTGGCGTGGTCGAGAGAGAGAGAGAGAGAGGTGGCGTGGTCGGGAGAGAGAGAGAGGTGGCATGGTCAAGGGAGAGATAGAGAGTGGTGGCGTGGTCGGGAGAGAGAGAGAGAGAGAGAGAGGGTGGCGTGGTCGAGAGAGAGTGGTGGCGTGGTCGGGAGAGAGATAGAGAGTGGTGGCGTGGTCGAGAGAGAGAGGTGGCGTGGTCGAGAGAGAGAGCGAGAGACAGAGGTGTATAGCCAGCCAGTACTGTAGTGATTACTCACTGCAGCCTAACATTGTACAGTGGGTACATTATGTCAACATTGTCGAGTAAGTTCTGCCAAACAAAAGCTAGAAGGGCTCCTAAATACTATGCATTCATTGGTCTGTTATGCATTTCCACTCAAGTAAACCTAAATGTCAATGGTCTGGTCTGTGTAGTGTACGCAATGTAATGACTACTCAGTAAGGTCTACTTTATACACTGGGTTCATTGTATCAACATTGTGGAGTTAAGTTTTGCTTTAATGGCAGACGTTTGGAAACCATTCAAGAAAATGTGTAGGCTACACGTGTAGTATTTCAAATGATTTTACACATTGTACCAAAACTAAATGTATGAAATCCATGTTACCTGCTTTAACTTCCTACTTTTCTACGATGACGTAATACCTTCAGTTCAGACGGTTTAGCTGCTGCGTCATCAAAACGATGCTCGCGCTTCAAAGGGGCAGAAGGTCGTGATTCTGAACAGTCAGATACCGTCGCTAGCAACAAATCACTGCCATTGTAAGTGGCTTGTTCAGGTCGTTTGAGCTTGTTGACACCACGTCTTGTTTTGACTGATGTCACGTCTATGCTAATACAACAACCGGAACTATGTATTTGAGAGACAAGTGTTCATTGTGCAACTTAATTTATGTTTTAAATAAACATTGGATGATAGCATGTAAACTATGTTCAATCTAAGCCAACCTCATCCGTTTTTGCAGCATAGTTTTACGCGCTTCAGTTGTTTCTCAACAACCAACCCGTCTATTGGTGCTTTGCTGCTGGTTTGTGCGAAGACTGTATTAGCTAGGTTTCCATCCAAACTTGCACTCGCAAATATAGAGCAGGTATTATTGTGGACAAAAGAGCAAGATGATTTTTTGTCAAACAGCTGCCAGCCAAGCATAGATGATCATATCAGAGTAAGACCCTCGATATTTATTGGAAAGAGCATCACCGTGCACTTTCACCTCCCTGTGAAGTTCAAAACGCATTTCATACGTAACCTAGACTGCATGGTTTCATAAAGTCGTAGTGGTTGAACCACACAATAGAGTGATTCCAATTTATATCCATTTAATATTTCCACCACCATTTCTTGCATAATTAATTTTACAGACACAGAAAGATCCCACCTTGTAAACCGTATTGTCTGAATTTGCTGTTTCCATCAGGCCTGTTGTGTTTAAAAATAATAATGTTTGATGGAAACATGGTTGTAGATTGTTATGCTGATTAGACTAGGGTAATGCTGAGGGCACATAGTGGATAACACAGCTACTTACATTAACCCGGTCAGAACATGCTGAGGCACCAGACTAGCAATCAGAACATGCTGAGGCACCAGACTAGCAATCAGAACATGCTGAGGCACCAGACTAGCAATCAGAACATGCTGAGGCACCAGACTAGCAATCAGAACATGCTGAGGCACCAGACTAGCAATCAGAACATGCTGAGGCACCAGACTAGCAATCAGAACATGCTGAGGCACCAGACTAGCAATCAGAACATGCTGAGGCACCAGACTAGCAATCAGAACATGCTGAGGCACCAGACTAACAATCAGAACATGCATATCATAGTATAAGTACAGTCATGGGAGTCTCGATTTACATCTGAAAATGAAAGCCAGCCATCAGTAAAGTCCTCATTTCATTCAATCCTTTGATTTAAGAGAGCGAGGCAGATCATGTTGTTTTGTGTATTTAAAGTGATGACATGGTGAACTTGCTGTACTGACATATGGCTTTCTGGCACAGTTTGAAAATAGGGACCACATGAGGAAACAACATGACTGAACTCAAGTTTAGGTTTTATACTGATTTTTATTTTGAACTTTGATACATTTCAGTTCCTCCTCCACAGGTAGATGCATGGAAGAGCCTGTCCAACAGTCACCCCAACCTCTGACCTTTAACCTTATGCCAGGGTCAGACGTCTTGACCAACCCCTCCGTCCCTGTATGTTTCATGTAAAATCTCGTACATCTCTCTCCTTTTAAAAAATACAAAGTACTGTACTCTTATGTACAAACCAAAAACAGTCCAAACAAATGTATTGGTTCTTCCAACCCTGCAGCTCAGACACTAATCTGCAACCATTGACGCATACTGGTGCTAAAAATAATACTAACACAGGGATCGACATGTCCCCATTCTCTTTATTTTGGGGGGTTTCCTCAACAACAAAAAGGTTTTAAAAAAGGAAGTTGAAGAAGGTGAATGTGACGCATGCTGGTTGTAAAGGACCAATCAGACGTCAGAATAGAAGATAAAACAGTTCTCTCCACAGGAGGCAATGCGCTGCTGCTCAGATGTCCATCTCAAACTGGCTGTCATCTACAGAGGGAGAGAGAAATGGAGAGAGGAGAGAGAGTGGGGAAGAGAAGAGACATGAACAAATCTGTCATTACTTGTATCAGTCGGGGGGGTGACAGTGTTGTGTTCATCCTTCTTACAAATGTGTTTTTGTCAACTCCAGACAGACGAGAACAAATCTCCCAGAGCAGACACAATCACCAAACCCTTCTATTTGTCTGGTCTGTCTGGGGGAGAAAAGAGGTCATCTTTAATGTCCATCATCTTTAGCCTCACAGAGAGAGGGAGAGAGACAGACAGAAAGAGGAGTCAGAGGATGGTGGGTCTTCTCTCCACAAAAACAGACATCTCATGACCAATAGAAACAGCCAAACCTCAGACCACTCCCTCTCCTGTTGAAACACGCTCCATTTAACTGTTTATCTAGTATCCATGTGCTGACCTCAACATACTCGGATAACCAGCCTGATACTTAATGACACTGTCTGCAACTAGCCCACAGCTCAACATCATAGTAGTGTGTCGTCAGCTGTAAAACAAAACCGTGCCCTAGGACAACAGATAACCAGCTGATATGTAGAGATATCTACAGTCAAGTACCAGATAAGATACACTGATAAACAGATATCTGCAGAGTTTTGGGTAGGACAACATTAATGTTCTATGGGCAATTCCATAGAGATGGAATTGCACTGAGACCCAGATTTCTCATTTAAAATGTATGCCAAACCAGAACAGAACAAACCCGGTAACAGAATTACATCATGGATCCCTGATCTTAACTACACAATTATGGATCCGAATGTCATTCTCTTCACGGTGATGTATCCTAAAAAGGTAGAAATATGCACTGTTATTCTACACACTGACTTATCTTAAAATGAGCTCTGCCCCCAAACAAGACCAGATCTGAACTATAGCACTTATATTTACCGGACTCTACTCTGCTGTACTGTCCAAATGTGTGAACCAAACTGTTTTGTGACTACCATAATTACCAAATTCAATTGCAGAAATTCCATGTACTGATTTGGTAACGGAATATCAAGTTTTAAATCACACAATAACAAAATGTGATATCTTTAAAAACACTAACTAATTGATAGGTCTACATTCACTGGTTACTTCTGTAACCTTTCATCATCCTCCCTCATGAGGGAGAGAAAATACCTGGAAGATACCTGGGTATTTGGTAACGGAATTTCAAAGCACAAGGCAAAGTCTCAAACTTACAACAGGCAGAAAATGATCCAAAGCGAAATAGAAGTGTTGATATTAGTTGACAAGAGGTCTTTACGTCAACATTGTGTTGAGGCATTTCTAATATCTTAAGCCTTTAATGGTAGATGTTTCTAAGACACCTTGTCCATCTGTTTTATGATGGACAGTTTGTTATATATGGAGTACTTCTCCTGTCCTATTCGGTGTCCTGTGTGAATCTAAGTGTGCGTTCTCTAATTCTCTCCTTCTCTCTTTCTTTCTCTCTCTCGGAGGACCTGAGCCCTAGGACCATGCCCCAGGACTACCTGACATGATGACTCCTTGCTGTCCCCAGTCCACCTGGCCATGCTGCTGTTCCAGTTTCAACTGACCTGAGCCCTAGGACCATGCCCCAGGACTACCTGACATGATGACTCCTTGCTGTCCCCAGTCCACCTGGCCATGCTGCTGCTCCAGTTTCAACTTCCACCTGACTGTGCTGCTGCTCCAGTTTCAACTGTTCTGCCTTATTATTATTCGACCATGCTGGTCATTTATGAACATTTGAACATCTTGGCCATGTTCTGTTATAATCTCCACCCGGCACAGCCAGAAGAGGACTGGCCACCCCACATAGCCTGGTTCCTCTCTAGGTTTCTTCCTAGGTTTTTGGCCTTTCTAGGGAGTTTTTCCTAGCCACCGTGCTTCTACACCTGCATTGCTTGCTGTTTGGGGTTTTAGGCTGGGTTTCTGTACAGCACTTTGAGATATCAGCTGATGTACGAAGGGCTATATAAATAAATTTGATTTGACAGTTTAAGACACATTTTATTTGCCTTAATTACTCAAATATAGACCCAGCTTTCATTTGACATACTCCTATGAACTTCACGTTGGTGCTTGTGGCTCCTTTTACCTAATGTGAAAAGGCTACTTCTAGGCAGGAAGCCTTGTTCTATAGTAAGTGAACAGGGCCAGGACTTGGAAGGCTAGGTCCTGACTGACAAGTATTACATCACTTTGGGTCCAAGGCTGCAGTGGCCTAGTTTCACAGTACTGTCAAGGGGTTAACACCTAGTGACGTTCCACACACACACACACTCAACACAGACACACACCAGAACGTGACCATGTCCAACAGACAGGAATAACAGCAGGTGACCATGTCCGACGGACAGGAATAACAGCAGGTGACCATGTCCGGCGGACAGGAATAACAGCAGGTGACCATGTCCGGCGGACAGGAATAACAGCAAGTGACCATGTCCGACGGACAGGAATAACAGCAGGTGACCATGTCCGGCGGACAGGAATAACAGCAGGTGACCATGTCCGGCGGACAGGAATAACAGCAGGTGACCATGTCCGGCGGACAGGAATAACAGCAGGTGACCATGTCCGGCGGACAGGAATAACAGCAAGTGACCATGTCCGACGGACAGGAATAACAGCAGGTGACCATGTCCGGCGGACAGGAATAACAGCAGGTGACCATGTCCGACGGACAGGAATAACAGCAGGTGACCATGTCCGACGGACAGGAATAACAGCAGGTGACCATGTCCGGCGGACAGGAATAACAGCAGGTGACCATGTCCGACGGACAGGAATAACAGCAAGTGACCATGTCCGACGGACAGGAATAACAGAAAGTGACCATGTCCGGCAGACAGGAATAACAGCAGGTGACCATGTCCGACGGACAGGAATAACAGCAGGTGACCATGTCCGACGGACAGGAATAACAGCAGGTGACCATGTCCGACAGACAGATGGACAGGAATAACAGCAGGTGATAATGCCTGCAAAAATGCTGCTCTGGTCTTCTACTCCCCCTCATCCACTTCTTAAAACACTAGGTTCCACGAAGACAAGGAAATAACATATAGGTGGTTGAATGGACATATACGTAGGTACATGTCAACATTATCATATAGGTGGTTGAACGGAGTTCTACCTGTGTGTACATGTTCATATGCAAGTTTGTCAGTGTGCACCTGTGTACAGAATGTGTGTGTGCGCGCGTATACACAGTACGCATGTCTAGTGTGTGCATATTCCTACCTCCCAGGTCCTTCTCCTCCTCCTCCAGCTCCTCTTTAAGTTCCTGTAGTTTGCCCAGAGGGTGCAGAGCGGGCACCGTCACCCCTGGGATCTGGGGCAGGCAGCATGGAGGAGTCCGGGCAATGGGAGAGTTCCGACAGTCCAGCAGGAACTTCCTGTCGTAGATGATGCGTGTTCCTGTCGGGGGGTATTAGCTTGGTGGTGCAAAGGGGGTGAATGCATATACACGCACCACTTTTCCTTTAAGAATTTTTTTTAAACAAGTTATTTTAATTTCACCAAATTGGACTATTTTGTGTATGTCCATTACATGAAATCCAAATAAATGACAGGTTGTAGTGCACCAAAATAAGAAAAAACACTAAGGGGGATGAATACTTTTGCAAAGCACTGTAGGTCCTGGATGTCAGGAAGCTTGGCCTCAGCGATGTACTGAGCCGTATGAAAGACCCTCCGTAGCAACCGGTCAGTGCATGCCCTCCGTAGCAACCGGTCAGTGCAATCCCAGAACATATTCCAGTCTTTGCTAGCAAAACAGTCCTGCAGCGTAGCAGCCGCATCACCTGACCACTTCCGTATTGAGCGAGTCACTGGTACTTCCTGCTATAGTTTTAGCTCGTAATCAGAAGGATAGAATTATGGTCAGATTTGCCAAATTGAGGGCGAGGGAGAGCTTTGTATGCATCTGTGTGTGGAGTAAGTGGTCAATAGTTTTTTTTCTCCTCTGGTTGCATGTGACATGCTGGTAGAAATGAGGTTAAACGGATTTAAGTTTGCCTGCATTAAAGTCCCTGGCCACTAGGAGCGCCGCTTCTGGACGAGCATTTTCTTGAGTGCGGTCATAGTGCCAGCATCAGTTTGTGGTGGTAAATAGACGGCTACGAATAATATAGATAGTGTGGTCTACAGCTTATCATGAGGTATTCTACTTCAGGCGGGCAATACCTTGAGACTTCTTTAATATTAGACATTGCACAACAGCAGTTATTGACACACCCTCGCCCCTCGTCTTACCAGACGTAGCTGCTCTGTCCTGCTGATGCGCGGGGAAGCTAGCCAGCTCTATATTATCCATGTCGTCGTTCAGCCACGTATCAGTGAAACACAAGATGTTACAGTTTTGAATGTCCCGTTGGTAGGATAGTCTTAATCGTAGATCGTCCAGTTTGTTTTCCAATTATTGTATTATTGGCCAACGTGCAAAGGTTAGTGGTGGTTTACCTACTCGTCAACAAATTCTTACAAGGCACCTGCCCTCCTCCCCCTTTTATTCAAACAGATGACGCCGATTTGATCCTTGGCTCGACAAAGCAATATATCCTTCGAGTCAGACACATTAAAGAAAAAAAATCTTTGTCCAGTTCGAGGGGAGTAATCGCTGTTCTGATATCCAGAAGCTCTTTTCGGTCATAAGAGACGGTAGCAGCAACATTATGTACAAAATTAGTAACAGTTGAAGTCGGAAATTTACATACACTTAGGTTGGAGTCATTAAAACGCGTTTGTCAACCACTTCACAAATTTCTTGTTGACAAACTAAAATTTTGGCAAGTCGGTTAGGACATCTACTTTGCGCATGACAAGTAATTTTTCCAACAATTATTTACAGACCATAACCCTATTTCACTGTATCACAATTCCAGTGGGTCAGAAGTTTACATACACTAAGATGACTGTGCATTTAAACAGCTTGGAACATTCCAGAAAATTATATCATGGCTTTAGTGGCTTCTGATAGGCTAATTGAGTCAATTGGAGGTGTACCTGTGGATGTGTTAAGGCCTACCTTCAAACTCAGTGCCTCTTTGCTTGACATCATGGGAAAATCAAAAGAAAAATCAGCCAAGACCTCAGAAACCAAAAATTGTAGACATCCACAAGTCTGATTCATCCTTTCCAAACTCCTGAAGGTACCACGTTCATCTGTACCAACAATAATACGCAAGTATCAACACCATGGGACCACTCAGCCGTCATACCGCTCAGGAAGGAGATACGTTCATCTCTAGGAGGCAGAACACACTTGTGTGAAAAGTGCAAATCAATCCCAGAACAGCAAAGGCCCTTGTGAAGATGCTAGAGGAAACAGGTACAAAAGTATCTATATGCACAGTAAAACAAGTCCTATATCGACAACCTGAAAGGCCACTCAGCAAGGAAGAAGCCACTGCTCCAAAACCGCCATAAAGAGCCAGACTACAGTCTGCACCTGCACATGGGGACAAAGATCATTGTTTTTGGAGAAATGTCCTCTGGTCTGAGGAGGATGGCAGCATCATGTTGTGGGGGTGCTTTGCTGCAGGAGGGACTGGTGTAATTCACAAAATAGATGGCATCATGGGGAAGGAAAATTATGTGGATATATTGAAGCAACATCTTAAGACATCAGTCAGGAAGTTAAAGCTTGGTCGCAAATGGGTCTTCCAAATGTACAATGACCCCAAGCATACTTCCAAAGTTGCGGAAAAATGGCGTAAGGACAACAAAGCAAGGTATTGGAGTGGCCATCACAAAGCCCTGACCTCAATCCTATAGAAAGTTTGTGGGCAGAACTGAAGAAGCATGTGCGTGCAAGGAGGCCTACAAACCTGACTCAGTAACACCAGCTCTGTCAGGAGGAATGGGGCAAAATTCACCCAACTTATTGTGGAAAGCTACCCAAAATGTTTGACCCAAGTTAAACAATTTAAAGTCAATGCTACCAAATACTAATTGAGTGCATGTAAACTTCTGACCCACTGGGAATGTGATGAAATAAATAAAACTCTATTATTCTGACATTCACATTCTTAAAATAAATTGTTGATCCGAACTGACCTAAGATCTTTACTAGGAATAAATGTCAGGAATATGTGAAACTGAGTTTAAATGCATTTGGCTAAGATGTATGTAAACTTCCGACTTCAACTGTAAAAACAATGTGGGATAAAAAATAAATAGCACAGTTGGTTAGCAGTCTGTAAAACGTCAGTCATCCCCTCCAGCGCCATTATAGCCAGTCAGGCCATATTGGTCAGGTGCATGTGATGTATAAATGAGTGACAAAGAGAGCACGGGTTGGGGTAAAGATTTTCCTAAACAAATTAGGGATTTCGGCCAACTTTTCAGCAACACGGACAGCGCGATAAACACTGTTCTGTTGATGTTGTGGTCTCTGTAGCAGGGTAAGAGACACAGACAACGGGTGCTCGTCACAGCCAGTCGCTGTCAATTTGTTTTTTAACACAGCAAGTCTGAGGCTCAGTGCATATAGCTGATATGACTAAAACACAGGATGTATCAATAAGTAAGAATACATGTTCACCAATCAATTGGTCTGAAGAACAGACATTCGGTCGACCACAAATTTTATTTTAGCCAGGGACATCCCTAAAATTGACTCATGTACCATAACATCTGTTGGAGATTAGTTATAAACTCAAGCACATTATTCAGTGTACAAAAATGGATGATTTAGTTCCTGATTTATCCCCTTGAAAACCATCCATGAATCGTTTGATGTCAAAACTGCACAAATACAATAGTGTATCTGGAAGAAACTGGGACTGCACCCCTGAGGCCCTCCCTGGCCTTAGGGTCAGAGCTGTTGGATGCATACCAAACACACGGTTTTCAGCCCAAGGAGAGGAGATGGAGGAGGGAGAGGAGATGGAGGAGGGAGGGGAGAAGAGGAGTCAGTTGGCCATTGTGAGTAAGGGAAAAGAGGAAAACAGGAGGAAACAGAGGAAACAGAGGAAAGAACTTGTGGGTTGGCAGTAGTAAGCCAGTTCTAGGAAAGTGGAGAACATAAACAAGTTCTCCTAGAACCAGGAAGTGGTGACAGGAGGCAGACCAGAAACATGTAGTCACCACCAAACACAGAGCGCTCCGTGTCGCCTGCACCGGGCGCTCAGTGTGGCCTGCACCGGGCGCTCAGTGTCGCACGCTACAGAGCTGTACTGTAGTCACCTGCAGAGTTTTCCCTACATTATGTTTGCTTAGGTGGCTTGACGAGGCCTCCTGTGGTGATACCCCATTCATGAGGTTGCCTGGTTGAGTGGAGGTTATGTCATCTCTTCCACAACAGGCCTAGACCATTTGGAATACAGTATGTAAAAGGGAACTTGACTTGCCACTCCATACAAAGGTTGTCTGCATGTCTACAGTAGAGACTGTTTGGTAAACAACTAGGCTCCGACAGGTTGCTGACAGACTGATGTGATCCCTGAATTGCAACAGAACATTGATAAACAGTCGTTATAGATATTATATCATACTGAATATCATCCTGATGAACTGAAGTTTCACCTGAACCACTGTGTATCGACTGACAGAACGTTTGATAAACAGTCGTTATAGATATTATATCATCCAATGTTGTGGTGTCTACTACTGAAGTCTGCCCTGGACAGGGTTACATGGAGAGGACGGGGAGTGCTGCCGTGCAGTATTTAGTATTAGCAGTGGTGGAAAGTACTCAACTAGTACTTTAACTGTTTTTTTTTTTGGTGTTCTGTACTTTACTACATTCCTAAAAATGTACTTTTTACTCCATACATTTTCCATGACACCCAAAAGTACTCATTACATTTTGAATGCTTAGTAGGACAGGAAAAAGTATCAAATTCACACTTATCAAGAGGCCATCCCTACTGCCTCTGATCTGGCAGACTCACAACAAATCAAATGAATGTTTTGTTTGTAAATGATGCCTGAGTGTTGAAGTGTGCCTGCCCCTGGCCATCTGAGGGTGCTTTACCTGTGTGAGAGGGTGTGGGGAGTTTGAGAGGGAGGGGATGTGGGAGAAGGCGGAGAGGGCCGAGCCAGGGTGGCGTGAGGGGAAGGAGGACTTGGTGGTGTGGGGGGAGGAAGAGGAGGAGGAAAGGGTAATAGGGTTAGTTGCATCTGAGTTTGGAGCAGACTGGGAGGAGCTGCCTTTACCAGAGCTAGGATTCAAATCCCAGCTTTTTAGAGGCAGGTACAGTAGGGGGAAGTAGTTTAATGTTCTATTAAGGCATCTTTACTTTAGAATAACAATTGGGTACTTTTTCCACCACTGAGTATTAGTACAGCACGCTGTAGTTACAACTGATACAGTGCAGAACAGTTACAACCTCTGCCAGTTGAGCACCCTGTCCTGAACAAAAGGAAAGCGGAGTGTGTGTATAAACATTAGGGCAGGAATTTAGGCAGAAGCTATGCAGAGAGAACAGGACAGCCAGCAGCTAAACTATAGTACCCTGGCCCTGAGTTATGCAGAAAAGGCCCAGCTAAGTCCAGCTCTGTGGCCAATCTCTCGGTTCACATGAAACAGAGCCCATCCCATGTAATGCCACGCTCTGTCAGTGGCAATGGGATAACACCCACCCACCCTCCCCTCATCACATTACAGCAGGGAGAGATTGGCCGGGGGAGCGGAGCAGTCTCTCCAAACCATGTGTAATGCTTGTTGTGCTCACATCAACAGTTAATTGTAGAAAATTAACTTCTGGTTATAGAAGCATCATGTAAAACTGCTCTAGGCCAAATGTTTTTAATTTATTTAACTAGGCAAGTCAGTTAAGAACATATTCTTATTTACAATGACGGCCTGCCCCGGCCAAAACCGGACGACGCTGAGCCAATTGTGCGCCGCGCTATGGGACTCGCAATCCTGGCTGGCGGTGATACAGCCTGGAATCAAACCAGGGTCTGTAGTAACACCTCTGGCACTGAGATTCAGTGCCTTAGACCACTGTGACACTCGGGAGCACCTGTTGTAAAGCATCAATGAAGAATCACCATAAGCAGTGTAATGACTAACACAGCTGTTATAACCATGTTATAACTACTCCTTAAAGCTTGGCCTAGTCTTCCATGACGCAAAAGTAAGTTTAAGGATCCATAGAGGACCTGAAACCACACTGCTTTCTGCTCTCAGCCAAATCACACTTTCCACCACTCCCTCCCACATGTCCTCACTTCAACAATTCTTAGAAAGGCCTCTCGTTGCACTCCATTTATGCTTCCCAATCCCTCCCCCTCTCATACTTTACTCTCTCAAATTCAAGGGCTTTATTGTCATGGGAAACAAGTTTACATTGCCAAAGCAAGTGAAATAGATCAAAGTTAAATAAACAAAAACCGTACAGTAAACTACACTCAGTAAACAAAAGGTCCAAAGGTCTACCTACAGCAGCCTCTTTCAATAGCAAAGCTATGCTCACCAAGTCTGTACATAGTCATAGCTCTCCTTAAATTTTGGGTCAGTCAGTGGTCTGGAATTCTGCAATGCTGTACTCTGTTTTGGGACAAAGAGCATTCTAGTTTGGAAAGAATAAACAAAAAAAAACTAAGCAATGTTTCAAGTAATAATCTTTGTCTTCTCCTGATTTGGTTGGGTCTAAATGTGTTGCTGTCCTGGGGCTCTGTGGGGTGTGTTTGAACAGAGACCCAGGACCAGCTTGCTTTGGGGACTTTTCTCAAGGTTCATCCGTCTGTAGGTGTTGGCTTTGTTATGGAAGGTTTGGGAATCGCTTCCTTTTGGGTGGCTGTAGAATTTAACAGCTCTTTTCTGGATTTTTTCACTCTCCACTTGGCTAGAACAGAATGTTCCTACAGTATTCCTGAAATGCACCAGAGAAGCTGTGGTGGCGCCCAGAGGGTGTCTCCCTCTCTCCTCCCCAATCATCACCCTGAATCTGGCCCGCCCACCAATAGGTCATAGGTTAAGAGGAGCTTGTTGTTGCTTTTCCGCTCAAAAATGTTGTGCCAAATTTGACAACCATAACTCCCATCACTATGGCTACTTAGCTTACATAATGTGGCATGTTTTCCATATATAGCAGATCAACTGCCCCAGCAAAGTTAATTGGCAATTGGTTCCCAACACAGCACTTTACATGAGCAGTTTTGAATGTGAATTTCACCAGCCAGTTCTCTCAGCGAGTTTACACAGGTCTGAGCAGTGTAGTAAACAGACAGTACCGAATCCCACCTTCATACTGCTCTGCACAGACTGCACGTAAACAGCAGCCATGCAGTTGAACACGTGATCCCAGTTTTCTTCCACATCACTTAAATCATTTTCGTCTTTCAATAAGAATATTGCCGTAACATTACGGGAAGAGTGAGGTCCCATATTAAAATGACTGGACGCAATAATATGAACACATTTTTTTTTTTTTAAAGAGGCATTGAATGAAGTTGCAGTTGCATTTAAAATAACATATACCATACGCAATTTCCAACAAACACAGTATGCTGCAAGTCAAACAGACATGACTAACCTCGTTTTAGCCAGCAAACTAACAAGCACGTGTCACTCATTTGCGCACGTATTATATCCGACCAAATAAACTGGTCACAAGACCGTGAGGGTTAAGTAACGTTGAGAGGTTGCAAGATTTGGGGAAGTAAAAGTACGTTTCAATACAGCTATAATTAACGCGAACGTGTTATTTCCTTTGACAACCATCGTCAAATACCTAGCTAGTTTAGTTCCCCTTTTCCCACATTATAAACGTTAATTTTCTATCTAAAAAAAGTAGCTGGCTAACGTTAGCTAAACTAACACTGGTACAAAACGTGTTGTGCGTGCTGCATGGTTGGTCGTAAACATCCGGGCCAGGTGCTCTTACCTCCGGGCGTTGTGGAGAAGAGAGTACCCCCGGGAGTCTGACTGTAGCAGTCGGGGAGCTGAGACCAGTCTTTCAGGGTGAGCACCCGGGTAGGGATTGGGCAACTCTTCGCCTCCTGAGCGTTGGTCGTCATCCTGGGTTTATTTGGGTTCTTCTGATCAACCGCAGACAGATGCTTAGTGTGAAGATCGGTTGATCTTTCAAATTGGATTGTTTACTAACGTTTCCCCCCCAAAAAGTGATTTGCTAACAAGATAAATAACAACAAACCCTTAAACACAGTAGCTCGTTTTATCTAACAAAATAAAAACAGACGGAATCGACTGCAGAGCTGTTCGGGGCGGGCGGTTTTGTTGCCAGATAAGTATAGCTGTCAGCTCAGCAACAACCGTAGTTTGAGATGAGACAACGAACTGGCTATTGAAGATGTTCGCGTGCATTTAACATCAGGGTGACTCTGGTCATGTGACGTGATGTGATCGCTACAGCCATATATTATACATACAAAGGCAACAGCCGAACCTGATCTCCACGAAGAAGGGCGACTGGTTGGTCAATCAAATATTAGCTCCGCCTGTGAAGGGTGGAACTGTCCAAAACGGAGTGACATGATAATTTCGATCCGGAAGTAATCTAGTGGATCTAATCTGAAGCGATGGTGTAGAACAGAAAGCAACACTGACCAGAAACAAGTCCCAATTTGTTTCACTTGACAACAATTGCAAAGCAAATACATTATTCCGCAGAAACAACACCAAGACTCCAATTAGAATAAATTCCATCAAAAAAGAGAATAAACTGATCTACATCAATTCACCACATTCTGATAATGTACCAACCTGACTGACTGAACACAGCCAATGAAGTTATGACACCACTACATGGATCCGTCTGTGTGTTGATACCACTCTGAACAACATATTTCCATTTACATGTGATGTGTACACAGACTAGATATATTATACATTCATGGCTGCACAATAAACGTATCACCCGCGTGAGATAAAAATATTTAATTGATAGTATTTGTTTTATAATACATGTCATGGGAACAGGGAGTGTGGTACTGTATGACATTTATTTAATTGACCCGAATTTCTCCCAAATTTCGTGGTATCCAATTGGTCATCATAACTCACGGCCGCCGACAAGGACACAATGCCTGACATAAAGTTTTACCCAAAATTGAACTAATGTGCACACACGTTTCCCGAAAACAGCGAAAGTCGGGACACCGGTTTTCCGACAAGGCTCAGATCAACATGGAAGTGTTGCCATTGTTTATTAAGATCTGCATTGACCCTTCAAATTTATTTCTGCACTGAATACTACACACACACACAGGCTGCTGCTACTCTGTTTATCATATAGTGTATTTGGAAAGTTCAGACCCCTTCCCTTTTCCACATTGTTACTTTACAGCCTTATTCTAAAATTGATTAAAACATTTTCTTCTTCAATCAAAACACAATACCACATAATGGCCCCATAATGACAAAGCAAACACAGGTTTTTAGAAATTTCAGACCCTTTTCTATGAGACTCGAAATTGAGCTCAGGTGCATCCTGTTTCCATTGATCATCGGTAAGATGTTTCTACAACTTGGAGTCCACCTGTGCTAAATTCAATTGATTGGACATGATTTGGAAAGGCACACCCCCTGTCTATAAGGTCCCACAGGTGACAGTGCGTCAGAACAGAAACCAAGCCATGAGGTCAAAGGATTTTTCCGTAGAGCTCCGAGACAGGATTGTGTCGTGACTTCTGGGGACCAAAACATTTCTGCAGCATTGAAGGTCCCCAAGAACACAGTGGCCTCCATCATTCTTAAATGGATGACGTTTGGAACCACCAAGACTCTTCCTAGAGCTGGACGCACGGCCAAACTGAGCAATCTGCGGAGAAGGGCCTTGGTCAGGGAGGTGACCAAGAACCCAATGGTCACAGAGAGCTCCTCTGTGGAGATGGGAAAACCTTCCATAAGGACAACCATCTCTGTAGCACTCCACCAATCAGGGCTTTATGGTAGAGTGGCCAGACGGAAGCCACTCCTCAGTAAAAGGCACAACAGCCCTCATGGAATTTGCCAAAAGGTATCAACAGCCTTGGTTTCTCAAATGATTGCCTCACCTGGTTCACCATCTACTTCTCTGATAAAGTTCAGTGTGTCAAATCGGAGGGCCTGTTGTCCGGATCTCTGGCAGTCTATGGGGGTGCTACAGGGTTCAATTCTCGGGCCGACTCTTCTCTGTACACATCAATGATGTCGCTCTTGCTGCTGGTGATTCTCTGATCCACCTCTATGCAGACGACACCATTCTGTATACTTCTGGCCCTTCTTTGGACACTTAACTAACCTCCAGATGCCATACAACCCTCCTTCCGTGACCTCCCAACTACTCTTAAATGCAAGCAAAACTAAATGCATGCTCTTCAACCGATCGCTGTCCGCCCGCCCAGCATCAATACTCTGACTTAGAATATGTGGACAACTACAAATACCTAGGTGTCTGGTTAGACTGTAAACTCTCCTTCGACTCACATTAAGCATCTCCAATCCAAAATTAAATCTAGAATCGGCTTCCTAATTCACCCTAGTAAAACTTGACATCGTCGAGGATCGGTAGGATGTTATTTACAAAATAGACAGCCTCCAACACTCTAATCAACAAATTGGATGCAATCACAGTACCATCCATTTTGTCATCAAAGCCCCACCGCTGTGACCTGTACACTCTCGTTGACTGGCCCTTGCTTCATACTCATTGCCAAACCCACTGGCTCATCCCCAAAGCCAATTCCTCCTTTGGCTGCCTTTCCTTCCAGTTCTCTGCAAAAATCACTGAAGCTGGAGACTCGTATCTCCCTCGCTAGCTTTAAGCACCAACTCACAGATCACTGCACCTGCACAGCGAACACTCCAATGTTTAATGGGTTATCTATTCATTGCCTTACCTCATTTGCATATACTTCTACTGTATTATTGACTGTTTATTCCATGTCGAACTGCTTTATCTTGGCCAGGTCGCAGTTGTAAATCAACTTGTTCTCAACTTGCGTACCTGGTTAAGTAAAGGTGAAACCAAGATTGAACTCTTTGGCCTGAATGCCAAGTATCACGTCTGGAGGAAACCTGGCACCATCCCTACAGTGAAGCATGGTGGTGGCAGCATCATGCTTTGGGGATGTTTTCAGCAGCCTGGGACTAGGAAAGATGAACGGAGCTAAGTACAGAGATCCTTGATGACAACGACCCTAAGCACACAGCCAAGACAACACAGGAGTGGCTTCTTGACAAGTCCTTGAATGGTCCAGCCTGAACCCGATCGAAAATAGCTGTGCAGCAATGCTCCCCATCCAACCTGACAGTGTTTGATAGGATCTGCAGAGAATGGGAGAAACTTCCCAAATAAAGGTGTGCCAAGCTTATAGCGTCATACCCCAGAAGACTCAGGCTGTAAATGAGATGTTTTTTTACATTAATACATTTGCAAAAATAAAACTAAAGTTTTTGCTTTGTCAAGGGGTATTGTGTGGATTGATGAGGGGAAAAAAACAAATACATTTTAGAATAAGGCTGTAAAGTGACAGGTTCTGAATGCACTGTAGCTATTTAGCGGTCTTAAGGCTTGGGGATAGAAGCTGTTCAGGAGCCTGCTGGGCTGTCCGCACCACCCTCTGTAGCGCCATGCAATCGAGAGGGCGGTGCAGTTGCCATACCAAGCAGTGATGCAACCAGTCAAGATGCTTTCAATGGTGCATTTGCGGGCCCATGCCAAATCTTTTCAACCTCGTAATGGTGAAGAGGCACTGTGTGCGTGGACGATTTTAAGTCCTTACTGATTTGGACATCGATTGTGGGAGAAGTCGGAGCTCAGGGATGATAGACGCGTTTCCCACTAGTACTCACCAGTTGGAGGGGCGTCCAAGTAGATTTTCCCCAGTCATATGTGGTAAATATCACCTTCCCACTTGGTTATGAGCGTTAGCTGTCAATGTTAGTATTTATTCAAATGTAATGCATCAGAGCCATGAGTTGAGTGTGCAGATTCTATTTTGTAAGCTGACAATACATAACAAATGCATTGTGCTGTAACTAGTCAAACATGCTATTCATTTTGGGGAAATGAAAACAAAGCCCTACACAAACAAAGTGCACGGCCACAAGTACATTTCAATATGTTTATTGAATATTAAGGTAAATATTTCACATTAATACAGGCTACGTAAAGTAGAGCCACTATACGACATGAAATGTACTCTCATTTGAACCCTTTTTAGTATGTAAACAATTATACATGTATTTACCACTAAAAGGTATTCTGATTTCTTTCTCTCTTTAGGTAATCATCATCCTCTAGTTGAGTATCATTAGCTCCTTCATCAGCTCTCCCCCTGAGGAGGACGAGAACTCTGTACGTGGGTTGAAGTCCTAAATCTAAGCTACACAGAGCATGGAGCCGGTTGGACAGGCTGTCACCATCAGTTTGTTCATCAGACATCAACCAGACTTTAAACAGAACTAGGGCCCAGAGTTTTCCCTCCCGACTCCACAACAGCCATTGCTGAAATGGTAGTATATTTCTTTATTTCTTATGGAGTTAGGCACATTAAAGAACGGTGTCAAGATCATTTCTCTCCATTTCTTCAAACTCAGCTTTGCTCTTCGTTCTCTACTAAAGTTAACATGTTTTACAATTCTGTTGGTTTTTGTTGTCAGTTGGAAATTCAATTCATGTTTGTGGTGTGTGTGTGTGTGCGCGCGTTTGATTTCTGTCGATGCCAGCCGGCTAGTTGACGTGGTTCAGGTGCACGTGAGGAGCCCAGGTACCAGGCCACACCTGAACGAGGAGGAAGAAGAGGAGAAGTGGAACAGTTGAGAGAGAAGGAGATTCCATTAGCAAAGGTGTGTGTGTGTGGTAAAAGTCTCACCTGCTGTGGGTCGGTGTTGTCTGCATTGTTGGGGACCACCTTGATGATGGGGCTCCATGCAGGGTCAGCAGCGTGCAGTCCGTTGAACATGCCCCCCCCCGGACTCTCCCCCATAGGGGGGTGGGGGGGCAGTATGGTCCCTCCATACATCGACATGGCCATACCCTGGAGACAACCAGGTCATTAAACACTTCACAACCAGGTCCACTAACTACAGTATATTAACATGGTCCTACCCTGGAGACAACCAGGTCCACTAACTACAGTATATTAACATGGTCCTACCCTGGAGACAACCAGGTCCACTAACTACAGTATATTAACATGGTCCTACCCTGGAGACAACCAGGTCCACTAACTACAGTATATTAACATGGTACTACCCTGGAGACAACCAGGTCCACTAACTACAGTATATTAACATGGTCCTACCCTGGAGACAACCAGGTCCACTAACTACAGTATATTAACATGGTCCTACCCTGGAGACAACCAGGTCCACTAACTACAGTATATTAACATGGTCCTACCCTGGAGACAACCAGGTCCACTAACTACAGTATATTAACATGGTCCTACCCTGGAGACACGGACCAGAAGAGGAACGGCCATTTGAAAATATCATATCACCTTCTCAAATAGACAGGTGTGTGTGTCAAAACAAAAAATGCTCAGAATAAAATAGGTTTCACCTTACAGTGAAATGCTTACTGACAAGCCCTTAACCAACAATGCAGTTCAAGAAAGAGTTAAGAAAAGATTTACAAAATAAACAAAAATCTAAATGAATCACAAGGTAACAAGACCTATACATAACAATAACGAGGCTATATACAGGGGGTACCGGTACAGAGTCAGTGTGCAGGGGTACAGGTTCGTCCAGGCAGTGTGTGTGTTACCTTGGGGAAGTCCATGTAGTTGTTAGGGCGGTTGATGTGTTGCTGGTGGTAGTTAGCGGGGTTAGAGATGCCGGAGTCGTCCTGCTCCATGGGCTGGTACTGGGAGAAGGTGTGGTCCGCCTGCAGCCCAGGGTGGACCATGTGACTGCCCATCAGGGGCTGAGACCAACCTGACATGGCTTCTAGAAGGTGAGATGGGAGGTAAGAGACCGAGAGATACTGTGTGTGTGAGAGTGGGGGGCTGTGGGTGTGAGAGTGGGGGGGAGGGGGGTGTACACGAGGTGGGGTGTGTGTGTGTACGTGAGGTGGGGTGTGTATATACCCGTTAGCTGTTTATCAGGGCTGTAGACATTGGGGATGGAGAGACCAGTGTGGGTTAGCAGTTGTGTGTGAACACATGGATCTGGTGTGTGTCCGTCTGGTTTGTACGACTACTCACCCGAGGCGCTGCCGACTCCGAAGGACCAGATGCCTCCCTGTCCTACAGGAGCGGTGTAGGAGGTCGGGAGGAGAGGAGGGTTGACGGTGGTCTGTCTGATCCTCGCCAGCCTCTCTGTCCCGATGGGAGGAGGCACCTTTCTGTCCTGCTGGCTGCTGCCCTGCTTGGTCTGGTGGGGAGGGGGGGCCGACGGGCCAGACGACGACACCTTGGAGGGAGGGGGCACCGCCTGGGACTCGCCTGGGGAGACGAGGGGTTAAAGATTAGGGGTTTTGAGTCTAAAAGACAGTTGTACAATTTAAGAGAGTTTTGCCTTAGTTAAATCATTTATTTTCTGTGTGTTGAATTTCTGGAAAATAAGCTTTGTGGGCATTTTAGATCAATTTTCACACATCTGTCAGTACCTGATGTGGCAGCGCTCCAGGGGTGAGGGGAGAAGTGCTGTCTGCTGAAGGAGGGGGTGCCCACAGATGCTGGGCCGTGTAGATAGACTGGACTACCAGACATACTGGTAGCATAGCTGGTCAGACTCAGAGCTGTAAGACAAGGAGGTTTGGGACATATAGAATGTAAGGTTAAATAAAGTCGAATATAAAAAATAAAGTAACATCTAAATGTCCCTTTCTTTTACCAATAGGACTGTTGACCATCCTCTGTGAGGCAGAGCGGTACCCAGGGGCCTTGGAGCTGTCTGGAGGGGCCATCATGCCATCCATCTGACCCATGTAGGCGGGGGGGGCAGAATACTGCTGCTCAGGAGGGGAGCGGGCAGGAAGGTGGCACGCACCCCAAACCTGGTTGTTACCCACCTAATAGAGAGACAAGTGGTTAGTGAGGAACTGGGCCACAGGTGTGACCCGAAATGAGAAGGCACTGAAGTTTAGGTCACAACATTTTCTGCATTAAATGTAAACTGGACATAAGTGAAGTCAGGGCAGTCTGGCTCTTACAAAAGGCCTTTGATACTGTGAATTATGAGGTCCTCCGATCCAAACCATCCTCCCTTAATGTGTCCACTGAAGTTAGTTGGATGTATTCCTATCTGACAAACATAAGTCAAAGGGTTTGTTTGGGGAACACTCAGTCTCTATACTATAACATTGGGGTCCCACAAGGGTCTATTAGGCCCCCTCCTGTTTACCATCTATATACAGTTGAAGTCGGAAGTTTACATACACCTTAGCCAAATACATTTAAACTCAGTTTTTCACAATTCCTGACATTTAATCCTAGCAAAAATTCCTTGTCTTAGGTCAGTTCAGATCACCACTTTATTTTAAGAATGTGAAATGTCAGAATAATAGTAGAGAATTATTTATTTCATCACATTCCCAGTGGGTCAGACGTTTACACACACTCAATTAGTATTTGGTAGCATTGCCTTTAAATTGTTGAACTTGGGTCAAACGTTTTGGGTAGCCTTCCACAAGCTTCCCACAATAAGCTGGGTGAATTTTGCCCCATTCCTCCTGACAGAGCTGGTGTTACGGAGTCAGGTTTGTAGGCCTCCTTGCTCGCAACACGCTTTTTCAGTTCTGCCCACAAACTTTCTATAGGATTGAGGTCAGGGCTTTGTGATGGCCACTCCAATACCTTGACTTTGTTGTCCTTAAGCCATTTTGCCACAACTTTGGAAGTATGCTTGGGGTCATTGTCCATTTGGAAGACCCATTTGCGGCCAAGCCATAACTTCATGACTGATGTCTTGAGATGTTGCTTCAATATATCCACATAATTTTCCTTCCTCAAGATGCCATCTATTTTGTGAAGTGCACCAGTCCCTCCTGCAGCAAAGCACCCCCACAACATGATGCTGCCACCCTCGTGCTTCATGGTTGGGATGGTGTTCTTCGGCTTGCAAGCCTCGCCCTTTTTCCTCCAAACATAACGATGGTCATTATGGCCAAACAGTTCTATTTATGTTTCATCAGACCAGAGGACATTTCTCCAAAAAGTACGATCTTTGTCCCCATGTGCAGTTTCAAACAGTAGTATGGCCTTTTTATGGCGGTTTTGGAGCAGTGGCTTCTTCCTTGCTGAGTTGCCTTTCAGGTTATGTCAATATAGGACTCGTTTGACTGTGGTTATAGATACTTTTGTACCGGTTTCCTCCTGCATCTTCACAAGGTCCTTTGCTGTTGTTCTGGGATTGATTTGCACTTTTCGCACCGAAGTATCTCTAGGAGACAGAACGTGTCTCCTTCCTGAGCGGTATGACAGCTACGTGGTCCCATGGTGTTTATACTTGCATACTATTGCTTGTACAGATGAACGTGTACCTTCAGGTGTTTGGAAATTGCTCCCAAGGATGAATCAGACTTGTGGTTTTCTGAGGTCTTGGCTGATTTCTTTTGATTTTCCCATGATGTCAAGCAGAGGCATTGAGTTTGAAGGTAGGCCTTCAAATACATCCCCAGGTACACCTCCAATTGACTAAAATAATGTCAATTAGCCTATCAGAAGCTTCTAAAGCCATGACATAATTTCCTGGAACTTTCCAAGCTGTTTAAAGGCACAGTCAACTTAGTGTATGTAAACTTCTGACCCACTGGAATTGTGATACAGTGAATTATAAGGGAAATAATCTGCCTGTAAACAATTGTTGGAAAAATTACTTGTGTCATGCACACAGTAGATGTCCTAACCGACTTGTCAACAAGACATTTGTGCAGTGGTTGAAAAACGAGTTTTAATGATTACAACCTAAGTGTATGTAAACTTCTGACTTCAACTGTAAATGATCTCCTACAAGTTAACATGCAGATGTATGCAAACTATACAGTTCTGTATGTACACAAATAATAGACAAGTTGTTAACAAGTTAACTGAAGCTGTAGTACATGTTTGTAAATGGACAACTAATTCTTGCCTGCATTTAAATATCGGCAAAACTATGTACTTCTCCAAGAAATCCATTGATTCCTCCCAACGATCTGTTCTTGTAAATGGGGAGAATCTGAAAGTTGTGTCTAACTTCAGGTATCTCAGAGTTTTTTTGGGGGGGGGGGGACGGACTCCAACTTGGCATTTAAGAAACATGTGAAGGTGGTTAACAAGGTCAAGTTTGGATTATCCAACTTTAGGTTAATAAGACCTTTCCTTCCCTCTAGAGGCCACCAAACTATATATGCATGCTATGACCTTCTCACATGCTGGTCACAGGCAGGAGCTACTATTCTGAAACCAATTGAATCACTCTACAAACACAAACTGAACAGTTACCACCATTGTCATATTATTTACAAACATAATTGATTCAGTCTGGATAGGTTTAAGCAGTATGTAGATGCAAGCCTCGTCTTTAAGATCCTGCATGGTGTTGCCCCTCCACCTCTATGCCGGCACATCATGATCAAGGAAAGCCCCTCCACCTCTATGCCGGCACATCATGATCAAGGAAAGCCCCTCCAGGATAACAAGGGCATTAAGTAGAGGTTGATTGCGTCGGCCCTTTTTGACACAGTAATTTCGATCAATAGCCCTTCTCTGTTAGAGCTACAATACACTGAAATGTAATGCCAATGGACTTGAGAAGCTGCACCGATTATTGTATTGTTACATTTAAAATGGAAAACATGGCTCAAATCTATCTAAATCTGTACATGAGTTATCTGTGGTTCCTCATATGTAAGACGACAGTTGATGATAGTGTTGTTGTTAGAATGATATATTATTGGATGTAATGTGTTTTGTATTGTTTTAGTGAGTATTTGTATAAAGGTGGCTGTGTAAAGGACCTTACCTGCCCAGGGAATACTGGTGCAAATGATCTTTTGGCTAACCCCGGCACATTTACAAGGATGTTGCATTATTGTAATACTGATGTTGATTAATGTGCATTATCCCCTATAAATAAAGAAATAAACCTTCAAAACATGTTGTTACTCGTTGGCAGCGCTCTCCAACCCTGTTCCTGGAGAGCTACCCTCCTGTAGGTTCTCTCCAACCCTGTTCCTGGAGAGCTACCCTCCTGTAGGTTCTCTCCAACCCTGTTCCTGGAGAGCTACCCTCCTGTAGGTTCTCTCCAACCCTGTTCCTGGAGAGCTACCCTCCTGTAGGTTCTCTCCAACCCTGTTCCTGGAGAGCTACCCTCCTGTAGGTTCTCTCCAACCCTGTTCCTGGACAGCTACCCCTCCTGTAGGTTCTCTCCAACCCTGTTCCTGGACAGCTACCCTCCTGTAGGTTCACTCCAACCCTGTAGGTTCACTCCAACCCTGTTCCTGGAGAGCTACCCCCCTGTAGGTTTTAACTCCAACCCCAGCTGTAACTAACCTGATTCAGCTTACCAAACAGCTAATTATTAGAATCACGTGTGCTAGATTAGGGTTGGAGTGTAAACCTACAGGAGGGTAGCTGTCCAGGAACAGGGTTGGAGTGTAAACCTACAGGAGGGTAGCTGTCCAGGAACAGGGTTGGAGTGTAAACCTACAGGAGGGTAGCTGTCCAGGAACAGGGTTGGAGTGTAAACCTACAGGAGGGTAGCTGTCCAGGAACAGGGTTGGAGTGTAAACCTACAGGAGGGTAGCTGACGAGGAACAGGGTTGGAGTGTAAACCTACAGGAGGGTAGCTGACGAGGAACAGGGTTGGAGTGTAAACCTACAGGAGGGTAGCTGACGAGGAACAGGGTTGGAGTGTAAACCTACAGGAGGGTAGCTGTCCAGGAACAGGGTTGGGAGTGTAAACCTACAGGAGGGTAGCTGTCCAGGAACAGGGTTGGAGTGTAAACCTACAGGAGGGTAGCTGTCCAGGAACAGGGTTGGAGTGTAAACCTACAGGAGGGTAGCTGTCCAGGAACAGGATTGGAGTGTAAACCTACAGGAGGGTAGCTGTCCAGGAACAGGGTTGGAGTGTAAACCTACAGGAGGGTAGCTGTCCAGGAACAGGGTTGGAGTGTAAACCTACAGGAGGGTAGCTGTCCAGGAACAGGGTTGGAGTGTAAACCTACAGGAGGGTAGCTGTCCAGGAACAGGGTTGGAGTGTAAACCTACAGGAGGGTAGCTGTCCAGGAACAGGGTTGGAGTGTAAACCTACAGGAGGGTAGCTGTCCAGGAACAGTGTTGGAGAGACCTGCTCTATTGAAAAAAAAAACGATTCTGTGGAGAACAGAAATAGTAGAAAATAATGTGTGGTGGCACCCACCTGGTTGTTGTTGTCGAACATGCTGCTGAAATGGTTGAAGAGGGCTGCAGGGCCGAAGTTAGGGGGCATCTGCTGGGGCTTGGCCCCACCATGGACCTGCTGCTGCTGTATCGGAGAGCCGTTCATCAGACCCATGGAGGACTGGGGCTGAGGGGGCATGGAGGGGGGCTGGGATGCCTGGGGCTGCTTCTGTTTGGGGTGCTCATGTTGTTGTTGCTGTGTGTTATGGGGTAGGAACGTTTTTTGCTGTGTGTTATGGGGTAGGAACGTTTGTTGTTGCTGGTCGAGGTGTTGGTAGTAGGGCCCTGTCGGGGGCTGCATGCGGTGTGAGACACGGGGAGCGGGAGCCGAGAAGTGAGGTACGGTGCTGTTGGGGTGTGTGTGTGAGGGGGTGGAGGAGGATGGGGGAGGTGGGTGCTGGACTGATGAGGGAGGAGAGGTGGAGGGGGTCTGATGAGGAAGTGGAGGTTAGGAGAGGAGGGGGTTGGTGCTGCTGCTGCTGGCGGGGCTCAAGTTTGGAGGGGGCAGTCATGACAGGGGCGGTGAAACCACCTGAACTAACCACATTGTTGACTGAGACGGATAGGGCCTCCTGAGAGAGGGAGGGGGTCAGCTTCTCCTTTCCTGGGGGAGCAGTGGGGGCGCTGGGGGGTGACTTGGGGGGCTGAGAGATGGGGGTGACCTGGGGTAGAAGAGGGTTAGGGGTGTTTGTAGCCATTAAGCCCGTGTGTTGGTGGGCGGGAGACCCTGTACCTCTCACTGAGTGACTACTACTACTGACAGTGGTGGTAGTAACCATGGAGACAGAGTTGACCCCTATGTGCTTGGGGTCAGAGGTGAACAGCTGTTTCCTGACTGAGGAGGGTGTGGGGGTGCTGGGCTGGGCCCCAGGGGGGTTAGGGGTGTGGGGTGACCCTGTAGTCGTAGCTGTCTGACTGTTAGAGGCACTAGGACTGGAGACAGAGGAGCTCGTGGATGATGTATTATTGTGATCATTAAGACTTGACAAGTTAGATGTGGCCTGGTTGTTACCACTACTACCACCGTTGTGTTTGGGGGAGCTGTTGGCGCTACCGGGACTCAGCGGCCGCACCGGGAACGGGCCCCAGGTGCTGGCGGCAGGGGAGAAGGTCCCACCAAACTGGGCCATGGGTAGCATGGGGTGTCTGATCTGATGCATGGTCTGGGCTGCCAGGAGGGCCAGCTGGGGATGGGCGTAGGCCAGGGGGAGAGACACGGGGAAGGGCTGCCTCACCCCAGACAGACCCTTACCCATCTTACCCCCTGTCTGAGAGGAAGAGGACTGGAAGGAGACCCCAGAGGACGTGACCAGGGAGCCCAGGGCCTTGGTCCCAACGCTGAGGTTAAGGTTAGCCCCAGTGGGGAAGGGGGCTGAGGTGATCTTGGAGCCCGGGGCCCTGATGTGGTTCCTGGGGATGAGGTCCTCTAGTTCCTTGGCTGGGTCCTGGATCAAAGAGGTGATCAGCTGGACCGCGTGGCGTGTCGATTCCGTGCCACCTCTGGAATGGACCATCACAACACAGGGGTCAGGGGCCACACAACAATGTACACATTCCACAGACATGGTTCCAACCAAATCACAGTATCTCAAATCTTCACTGATCTCCTGGAGATACTGCAGGAGGATTTATAAATCAACACATATCTATTACTCTGTTAAATACTTAGAATCCCTCAGATAAATCAACACACGATTATTAAAAATCCCTCAGATATATCAACACATGACTATTAGAATCCCTCAGATAAAACACATGACTATTAGAATCCCTCAGATAAAACACATGATTATTAGAATCCCTCAGATATATCAACACATGACTCTTAGAATCCCTCAGATATATCAACACATGACTTTTAGAATCCCTCAGATATATCAACACATGACTATTAGAATCCCTCAGATATATCAACACATGACTATTAGAATCCCTCAGATAAATCAACACATGACTTTTAGAATCCCTCAGATATATCAACACATGACTTTTAGAATCCCTCAGATATATCAACACATGACTATTAAAATCCCTCAGATAAATCAACACATGACTATTAAAATCCCTCAGATATATCAACACATGACTATTAGAATCCCTCAGATAAATCAACACATGACTATTAGAATCCCTCAGATATATCAACACATGACTATTAGAATCCCTCAGATAAATCAACACATGACTATTAGAATCCCTCAGATAAATCAACACGATTATTACTCTTTTCTCTGTTTTCCTCGTGTTCAGTTCTACTCTGCTGACTGGTGTAATAACGGTCTGCTGCCACCAGAGGTCAGGCTCTCCCTCTCTCCGGTCCTACCTGATGGTGATCATTCTCTCTCCGTTCTTGTCTTTCTGTTTGTCCACGTCAATGTGTGCTCCCGTCACGTCCTGTATAGCTGTGATGTTGCAGCCTCCTCTACCCATGATCCTCGACACCACGGAGGCCGGCACCGATAGCTTCTTAGACCTGCAGCCCGGAGAGAGAGAGATTCATATGGGGTTTAGAACCGGGACAAAGCACAAGATCCATGGGGAGCCACAGGCCTGACAACTTACTTTCCCTCTGTCTAAAACAGTGGTTCCTAACCAGGGAATCTAGGTACCTGGCCTGTCCACTAGGGGTACTTTCAGACTCATGTGACCGTACTTCCGGCGCCGACAGAGATGGCCGCCTTGCTTCGCGTTCCTAGGAAACTATGCAGTTTTTTGTTTTTTTACGTGTTATTTCTTACACTAGTACCCCAGGTCATCTTAGGTTTCTTTACATACAGCCGAGAAGAACTACTGAATATAAGATCAGCGTCAACTCACCATCAGTACGACCAAGAATATGTTTTTCGCGACGCGGATCCTGTGTTCTGCCTTACAACCAGTGTAACCGAGTGGATCACATGCAGCGACCAAAAAAAAAACGACTCAGAAAAAGAGGGAAACGAAGCGGTCTTCTGGTCAGACTCCGGAGACGGGCACATCGTGCACCACTCCCTAGCATTCTTCTTGCCAATGTCCAGTCTCTTGACAACAAGGTTGATGAAATCCGAGCAAGGGTAGCATTCCAGAGGGACATCAGAGACTGTAACGTTCTTTGCTTCACGGAAACATGGCTCACTGGAGAGACGCAATCCGAAGCGGTGCAGCCAACGGGTTTCTCCACGCATCGCGCCGACAGAAACAAACATCTTTCTGGTAAGAAGAGGGGCGGGGCGTATGTCTTCTGGCCAACGTGACATGGTGTGATGAAAGAAACATACAGGAACTCAAATCCTTCTGTTCACCTGATTTAGAATTCCTCACAATCAAATGTAGACCGCATTATCTACCAAGAGAATTCTCTTCGATTATAATCACAGCCGTATATATCCCCCCAAGCAGACACATCGATGGCTCTGAACGAACTTTATTTAACTCTCTGCAAACTGGAAACGATTTATCCGGAGGCTGCATTCATTGTAGCTGGAGATTTTAACAAGGCTAATCTGAAAACAAGACTCCCTAAATTTTATCAGCATATCGATTGCGCAACCAGGGGTGGAAAGACCCTGGATCATTGTTACTCTAACTTCCGCGACGCATATAAGGCCCTGCCCCGCCCCCTTTTGGGAAAAGCTGACCACGACTCCATTTTGTTGATCCCTGCCTACAGACAGAAACTAAAACAAGAAGCTCCCACGCTGAGGTCTGTCCAACGCTGGTCCGACCAAGCTGACTCCACACTCCAAGACTGCTTCCATCACGTGGACTGGGAGATGTTTCGTATTGCGTCAGACAACAACATTGACGAATACGCTGATACGGTGTGCGAGTTCATTAGAACGTGCGTTGAAGATGTCGTTCCCATAGCAACGATTAAAACATTCCCTAACCAGAAACCGTGGATTGATGGCAGCATTCGTGTGAAACTGAAGGCACGAACCACTGCTTTTAATCAGGGCAAGGTGTCTGGTAACATGACTGAATACAAACAGTGCAGCTATTCCCTCCGCAAGGCTATCAAACAAGCTAAGCGCCAGTACAGAGACAAAGTAGAATCTCAATTCAACGGCTCAGACACAAGAGGTATGTGGCAGGGTCTACAGTCAATCACGGACTACAGGAAGAAACCCAGCCCAGTCACGGACCAGGATGTCTTGCTCCCAGGCAGACTAAATAACTTTTTTGCCCGCTTTGAGGACAATACAGTGCCACTGACACGGCCTGCAACGGAAACATGCGGTCTCTCCTTCACTGCAGCCGAAGTGAGTAAGACATTTAAACGTGTTAACCCTCGCAAGGCTGCAGGCCCAGACGGCATCCCCAGCCGCGCCCTCAGAGCATGCGCAGACCAGCTGGCCGGTGTGTTTACGGACATATTCAATCAATCCCTATACCAGTCTGCTGTTCCCACATGCTTCAAGAGGGCCACCATTGTTCCTGTTCCCAAGAAAGCTAAGGTAACTGAGCTAAACGACTACCGCCCGTAGCACTCACATCCGTCATCATGAAGTGCTTTGAGAGACTAGTCAAGGACCATATCACCTCCACCCTACCTGACACCCTTGACCCACTCCAATTTGCTTACCGCCCAAATAGGTCCACAGACGATGCAATCTCAACCACACTGCACACTGCCCTAACCCATCTGGACAAGAGGAATACCTATGTGAGAATGCTGTTCATCGACTACAGCTCGGCATTCAACACCATAGTACCCTCCAAGCTCGTCATCAAGCTCGAGACCCTGGGTCTCGACCCCCCCCTGTGCAACTGGGTACTGGACTTCCTGACGGGCCGCCCCAGGTGGTGAGGGTAGGCAACAACATCTCCTCCCCCGCTGATCCTCAACACTGGGGCCCCACACGGGTGCGTTCTGAGCCCTCTCCTGTACTCCCTGTTCACCCACGACTGCGTGGCCATGCACGCCTCCAACTCAATCATCAAGTTTGCGGACGACACAACAGTGGTAGGCTTGATCACCAACAACGACGAGACGGCCTACAGGGAGGAGGTGAGGGCCCTCGGAGTGTGGTGTCAGGAAAATAACCTCACACTCAACGTCAACAAAACTAAGGAGATGATTGTGGACTTCAGGAAACACCAGAGGGAACACCCCCATCCACATCGATGGAACAGTAGTGGAGAGGGTAGCAAGTTTTAAGTTCCTCGGCATACACATCACAGACAAACTGAATTGGTCCACTCACACAGACAGCATCGTGAGGAAGGCGCAGCAGCGCCTCTTCAACCTCAGGAGGCTGAAGAAATTCGGCTTGTCACCAAAAGCACTCACAAACTTCTACAGATGCACAATCGAGAGCATCCTGGCGGGTTGTATCACCGCCTGGTATGGCAACTGCACCGCCCTCAACCGTAAGGCTCTCCAGAGGGTAGTGAGGTCTGCACAACGCATCACCGGGGGCAAACTACCTGCCCTCCAGGACACCTACACCACCCGATGCTACAGGAAGGCCATAAAGATCATCAAGGACATCAACCACCCGAGCCACTGCCTGTTCACCCCGCTGCCATCCAGAAGGCGAGGTCAGTACAGGTGCATCAAAGCTGGGACCGAGAGACTGAAAAACAGCTTCTATCTCAAGGCCATCAGACTGTTAAACAGCCACCACTAACATTGAGTGGCTACTGCCAACACACTGTCAATGACACTGACTCTACTCCAGCCACTTTAATCATGGGAATTGATGGGAAATGATATAAATATATCACTAGCCACTTTAAACAATGCTACCTTATATAATGTTACTTACCCTACATTGTTCATCTCATATGCATACGTTGATACTGTACTCTATATCATCGACTGCATCCTTATGTAATACATGTATCACTAGCCACTTTAACTATGCCACTTGGTTTACATACTTATCTCATATGTATATACTGTACTCGATATCATCTACTGTATCTTGCCTATGCTGCTCTGTACCATCACTCATTCATATATCCTTATGTACATATTCTTTATCCCCTTACACTGTGTATGACAGTAGTTTTTTTTGGAATTGTTAGTTAGATTACTTGCTCGTTATTACTGCATTGTCGGAACTAGAAGCACAAGCATTTCGCTACACTCGCATTAACATCTGCTAACCATGTGTATGTGACAAATAAAATTTGATTTGATTTGATAGGTCTACTGGTAAAATGCATGAGGGGGTACTTTCAGGCTCATGAGACCATAGGTCTACTGGTAAAATGCATGAGGGGGTACTTTCAGACTCATGAGACCATAGGTCTACTGGTAAAATGCATGAGGGGGTACTTTCAGACTCATGAGACCATAGGTCTACTGGTAAAATGCATGAGGGGGTACATCAGGGGAACTCCGGGCAGAGAAACATTCAGTTGGTGGTACAGTAACCAAAAAAGTTTGGGAACCACTGGCCTAAAATATCCTATAGATTTCCTTGAAGCATTTCTAGATTGATTTTATGGATGGTGTGTGTATCAACCCACCGTCTCACCACCTCCTTCCAACCCTCCTCTCTCTTCTGTCCCCTCTTGGGGCTGGTGAGGCTCTTGCTGTTGGGGGATGTGACGGGTAGAGACATGGTCTTAAACTGAGAAGGTACAGAGCTGATGGGGGTCAACTCACTCATGTCTGGAGCTCTGAGAGGTTGGGGGGGGAAGAAAGAGGGGGAGAGAGAACAAGGGGGAGAAAGAGAGAGAAAGGGATAAAGGTCAGATTGACATTTAATAAGGTTGAGGTTTTATCTATGTATTTCTAATAGAAATGCACTGTTGTGTGTGATTTGATGGTTTCCTTTAGGAAAACTACAGTTCGTCAAAGTCAAACCAATGGCTCTCCTCTAAAGCGCTGCAGGTCACTCACTTGTGTGTTGGCTTGGAGATGGAGACGCTGACTTGGTTGCCTGGGTGTAGCTGCAGACAGTGTTTCTTCTCCGGGCCTGGCAGCAGGCTGTGAGTGGGGCCCGAGGACGAAGAGGAGGATGAGGAAGAGGAGGATGAGGAAGAAGAGGGGAGGTCGGGGAGGAAGTTGAGCTCCTGGCTCTTGCCCCCGCTGCTGCTACTCTCACTGGCACAGTCGGTGCTGTCCAGGGGGTCTGAGTCGCTGGTGCCCCCCGCCCCTGTCACCCCACCACCCCGTGGCTCCCCATGGATCGTGTTGGCCTTGTGCTGTGCCAGCACCACCTGCTGGACAGAGATGGAATCATCACTGATTAGACACCTTGATTGACAGATTGTTTGACGGATAACTGAATGGAAAAGACGAGTGGACATGTGTACATATTTGCAGCCACCCAGAAAATCACAGCTTCACTCTTGTCCTTAAATTTAGCTAGGCTACATTATATTCTGCAGTCAGGTCACATAATACATCATATGGGCGGCAGGTAGCCTAGTGGTTAGAGTGTTGGACTAGTAACCGAAAGGTTGCAAGATCAAATCCCTGAACTGACAAGATCTGTCGTTCTGCCCCTGAACAGGGCAGTTAACCCACTGTTAACTGCCTTGTCATTGTCATTGTCACTGCCTGTCATTGAAAATAAGAATTTGTTCTTAACGGATGTGCCTCGTTAAATAATGGTAAAATAATAAATACATTTTTTTTTTTTTAAATACAGTATCAGTCAAAAGTTTGGACACATCTACTCATTCAAGGGTTCTTCTTTATGTTTTACTATATTCTACATGGTAGAATAATAGCGAAGACATAAAAACTATGAAATAACACATGGAATGATGTAGTAACCAAAAAAAAAAAAGTGTTAAACAAATCAAAATATATTTGAGATTCTTCAAAGTAGCCACCCTTTGCCTTGATGACAGCTTTGCACACTCTTGGAATTCTCTCAACCAGCTTGAAGGAGTTCCCACATATGCTGACCACACATATGCTGACCAAATAAATCACAAACAGCGTCACCAGGAAAACACCATCACACCTCCCCCTCCATGCTTCACTGTGGGAACCACACAAAGTCACAGTGGTTAGAACCAAAAAATTTGGACTCATCAGACCAAAGGACAGATTTCCACCGGTCTAATGTCCATTGCACGTGTTTCTTGGCCCAAGCAAGTCTTTTCTTCTTATTGATGTCCTTTAGTGATGGTTTCTTTGCAGCAATTTGACCATGAAGGCCTGATTCACGCAGTCTCTTCTGAACAGTTGATGTTGAGATGTGTCTGTTACTTGAACTCTGTGAAGCATTTATTTGGGCTGCAATCTGAGGTGCAGTTAACTCTAATGAATGCTTCCTGTGGCGGTCCTCATGAGAGCCAGTTTCATCATAGCGCTTGATGGTTTTTGCGACTGCACTTGAAGAAACTTTAAAAGTTCTTGAAATGTTCCGCATTGACTGATCTTCTTGTCTGAAGTAATGATGGACTGTTGTCTCTTTGCTTATTTGAGCTGTTCTTTCCATAATATGGACTTGGTCTTTTACCAAATAGGGTTATCTCCTGTATACCACCCCTACCTTGTCACAACACAACTGATTGGCTCAAACTTTGTGGTTACAACATGATTCCACATGTGTTATTTCATAGTTTTGATGTCTTCACTATTATTCTACATGTAGAAAATAGTAAAAATAAAGAAAAACCCTTGAATGAGTAGGTGTGTTAACTTCTGACTGGTACTGTTTAGATACATATACATTACAAAAATTAAATCAAATCTATATTGAAACTATATTTTAAATACACCAACCACCTGTGGGTCCTGCAGTATGATTGGTTAATACCTGTGGGTCCTGACATATGATTGGTTCGCTGGGGGATGAGTCCTTGGTTTTGTTCTTCTTGCTTTTACGGCTGGCACTGGTCGTCGTGGCAATACTGGCCCTCTTCTTGCCGAACACACAGCTGAAGGTGGCGGGGATACCGATGGTGGTGGTGGTGGTCGCACTGGGTGGGTCGATGGGGGGGTCCACTTCTGGAGAGGGAACGACAGTTGTTAACCACAAACAAATGTTATTATCGGCATTTTGGGAACAAATGATTAGACATTGAAACCAAGATATAATTTACCCTCGGCGGAGTCATCCTGCTTCTGCATCTCACAGTCTTCCTCCTCATCCTCCTCCTGGGTAGTCTTCTGCTCCTCTTCATCCTCCTCCTCCTCCTCCTGCTTTCTCTTCTGCTCCTCCTTCTTCTTCTTGCGTTTCTCCTTGCGCTTCTCTCTCTTGGCGGCCAGGGCCTGCTTCTTGCTCTCCTCTCTGGACTTCTCCAGGTCGAGCTCCTTGAGGAGAATGCTGGCATTCTTGTTGGCTTCAGCAGCCTGCTGGTCTTTGGCTTTGACGATGGTCTCCATGCACTGATGGCACTTCTTCAACAACTCCTGAGAGAGGGAGGGATGGAGAGAGAGGGAGGGATGGAGAGAGAGAGAGGGAGGGAGGGAGAGAGTTAGTGAAAACTCAAATCTTTCTAACCCACCGTCATACATGTACAAGCTATGGCGCATTTGACAGCCAATGATATCCAGCCAACATACAAGCTCACAGAGTGATTGGTGGAGGTGTTACCTTGTCAGCGATGGTGGCGATGTATCTCATACACTCAATGTCTGAGGGGAACTGGTTGACCTCCTTTACCAGGTACTGAACCACCTTTACATGACCCTGAGAAACACAGGGGGGGCCCAACTGTAAATAGGCAGGCTGGGGGAAGACTGCAGGGCCTTATAGTGGAACCAGATAGTGAGGGGGCCAGGTGTTGCAGAGGGGAAGGGTCATCCTGTGACACAACCTACCTTACGGAAGGCAGCCATGAGCGGTGTGATCTTGCGGTTGTCTGCAGCGTCTACGTCGGCCCCGGCCTGCACCAGCAGCTGAACCACATCAAAATGGCCGCCGTTGGCCGCCAGCCACAGAGGTGTGTTCCCTTTCTTATTGCGCACATCAACGTGAGCCCCTCTGGAGAACGGAGGAAAACAGAGACAACAGATCAACACGGGATAAAAAGAACGAGGGAAAGAAAACATGACCTTCTAGGGAAATTCCTGTTTTCAAAATGAATACCCACTCAGACAAACACGTTGATTCATTCAGATTGATTGGTTGGTTTAACACCAACCTATTGATCAGCAGCTCACAGAACTTGTAGTGGCCCTTGTCTGCAGCGATGGTGAGGGCTGTGTCCCGGGACGAGGGGACAGGAGGGGCGTTGACGTCAGCCCCTTTATCCAGCAGCACCCGGCCCACCTCAGCATAGCCCCCCGACGCTGCCTCCATTAGAGGGGTCAGACCAGTCTACCAGGGGAGGTCAACATCACACACACTGATGTCAATGGGAGACGGAGTGACAATTCGCAAGTTTGGATTCACCAGAGCCTATATGCACCTTGGCTCTGGACTCCCTTGATATAGTACTATAACATGGACTGTGAAGGGTCCCATCTCCTCACCTTGGCTCTGGACTCCCTTGATATAGTACTATAACATGGACTGTGAAGGGTCCCATCTCCTCACCTTGGCTCTGGACTCCCTTGATATACTACTATAACATGGACTGTGAAGGGTCCAGTCTCCTCACCTTGGCTCTGTGCTCTACGTTGGCCTTGCGGTCCAGCAGCAGACTGACCACCTCAGCCCGGCCCTGGAAGCAGGCCAGAGTCAGAGCCGTGTTCCTGTTGGTCTCGATCTGAGCGTTGATGTCGGAGCCCATGTCCAGCAGCAGCTTGACCGCTGGTACGTGACCGTTCATCGCTGCCAGCATCAGGGGAGAGATACCCAGCTTACTGCCCGTCCTAGAGACGGAGCCAGACACACAGAAAGTCAGGCAGGCGGGCGACAGACAGACCGAGAGAGACACAAGACAGCCAGACACAGGAAGACATCATTGAATGAGATACATGAGGAGAAGTGCTTTCACTACCAAAGGTGCAGTCATCACTTATTTTAACAATTCAGTGGAAGTTTGATGAAGAAATGTTTTTGATGAAGACCTGGAAAAGTAAGGTTATCAGTTAAAAGAGAAGATGTGGCCTCGCCCTGTCCTGTCCTGTCCAGTACCTGGAGTTGATCTCTGAGCCGGCGTTGAGGAGGATCTTGATGATGTTGACGTAGCCTCCAGACGCCGCCAAGCTCAAAGGAGTGTAGTCTGACACATTACGATGCTCTTTATTGGCTCCTCGCAACAGCAACAACTCCACCACCTAGGAGAGGAAAAGACAGTCATCTGTAAGTAATGGCACATAGTAAAGACTGTTTTCAATTTGCTATTTCAGTCAGTGAAAGGTGAGTCGTTCAGTGTGGTGATTCATAGAAGGGAAGTGAGCGTGTACCATAGAATTATTAGAAATATTAAAAACTCATTTAAATCACAACTCTGTGGTGTGCAATCAGACCTCTGTGGTGTGCAATCAGACCTCTGTGGTGTGCAATCAGACCTCTGTGGTGTGCAATCAGACCTCTGTGGTGTGCAATCAGACCTCTGTGGTGTGCAATCAGACCTCTGTGGTGTGCAATCAGACCTCTGTGGTGTGTACCTCTTGTCGTCCCCCTGAGCAGGCCAGGGAGAGGGGCGTGTCCTTGGTTCTCTCTGACTGGGCCTCTATGTCGCCCCCTTTATCCAGAAGGAGCTCCACCACCCCTGCATGGCCCGCTGTGGCAGCCAGGATCAGAGGGGTGAACCCTGGGAAGAGGACGAGGAGAGGGTCACAACCAGATGTACAGATACACCCAATACAATGTCAAGCACTTTGAACACTGTATAAATCCTGCCTTGTGTGTAAATATAAATAAACATATATATTCCTGATTAATCAGAAATGAAAACATGTCTTGTGGATAAACAGGCCCCAACACCGGACAGTAACGTGGTGTGTGTGTTACCCTTCTTGTCGCGGTGCTCGATGTTGGCTCCTCGTGCGATGAGAACAGACACCAGCTCCTCGTGTCCTCCAGCACATGCCAGCGTCAGCGCTGTGTCATGGTTACTCTCCGTCTGAAAGGAGAGGGACACTTACAACAACGCTGTGTGTGGGTCTCTCAGCCTTGAATGGGCTTTACATGAGCACTGATAACCACAGGGTGTGTGAGGAGTGACTTACGTGTGCGTCGATGTCCACAGAGGGGTAGAGGGGCAGTGGGGAGGGGGGTGAGCCCATGTTGGAGGAGGTCTGTGAGAGGGGTCAGACAGGGGGGTGGGGGATGTCGTAGTGGTTAACATGGGTACTCTGCTGCCCACCGCTGCTGGAACAGAGAAAGAAGGAGAGAACGGAGGGAGGGGGAGAGAGAGAGGAGTTAGTATTTGTTACTTTTCAGGCCTTTCTTCTGGGGAATTTGTTCATCAGTCCTGATCTTTCAAATCAGTGCAGTTGAAGGAAAGGAGAATTGTAAAGAAATGAGTTAAGACTATTGAGATGCAGCCACCCACAACAGGCAGAACAGCTGTAAGACAGCGACTCACCTGCCATGATGTCATCCAGCGTGTCTGTAAGCGTCTGAGCGGGCGAAGCCACCATGAGTCCGTCTGGGGCCTGCTGCCCTACCATCCCTGGTCCGAACCCCTGACCTTGACCCGGCATCTGCCGGCCCACCAGTACCCTCTGCAGCTCAGGGCTGGTAGTGCCAGGGCAGGGGTAGTCGGCTGGGCACGGGCTGTACTCCGGTAGGGGCTGGATGGGCACGAAGGCGGTCTGGAGGGGGGGAGGAGGAGGGGGTGGAGATGGGAGTGGGGGAGGACAGGGGCTGGGGGGAGGGCGAGGGGGGCAAGGGCGGCTGCTGTCCATCCCTGTAGAGGATAGTGTCCACCTGGGGTAGCTTAGCGTAATCTTCCTCCTCTCCTTCCACCTCGTCTTCATCTTCATCATCATCCTCATCCTCATCATCCTGGAATAGAAATTAGGTAAACTTCTAAAAGTCAAACAAAGCATCTAAATAAAACAGCTCACAAAACACAGCAGGGACGGATCAGTCCGTTTCTATTAGATACGAGGGGACGGATCAGTCCGTTTCTATTAGATACGAGGGGACGGATCAGTCCGTTTCTATTAGATACGAGGGGACGGATCAGTCCGTTTCTATTAGATACGAGGGGACGGATCAGTCCGTTTCTATTAGATGCGAGGGGACGGATCAGTCCGTTTCTATTCGATACGAGGGGGCGGATCAGTCAGTTTCTATTAGATACGAGGGGACGGATCAGTCCGATTCTATTAGATGCGAGGGGACGGATCAGTCCGTTTCTATTAGATGCGAGGGGACGGATCAGTCCGTTTCTATTAGATGCGAGGGGACGGATCAGTCCGTTTCTATTAGATGCGAGGGGACGGATCAGTCCGTTTCTATTCGATACGAGGGGGCGGATCAGTCAGTTTCTATTCGATACGAGGGGGCGGATCAGTCAGTTTCTATTCGATACGAGGGAGCGGATCAGTCAGTTTATTAGATACAAGGGAGCGGATCAGTCAGTTTATTAGATACGAGGGGACGGATCAGTCAGTTTCTATTAGATACGAGGGGACGGATCAGTCAGTTTCTATTAGATACGAGGGGACGGATCAGTCAGTTTCTATTAGATACGAGGGGACGGATCAGTCAGTTTCTATTAGATACGAGGGGACGGATCAGTCAGTTTCTATTAGATACGAGGGGACGGATCAGTCAGTTTCTATTAGATACGAGGGGACGGATCAGTCAGTTTCTATTAGATACGAGGGGACGGATCAGTCAGTTTCTATTAGATACGAGGGGACGGATCAGTCAGTTTCTATTAGATACGAGGGGACGGATCAGTCAGTTTCTATTAGATACGAGGGACGGATCAGTCAGTTTATTAGATACAAGGGAGCGGATCAGTCAGTTTCTATTAGATACGAGGGGACGGATCAGTCAGTTTCTATCAGATACGAGGGGACGGATCAGTCAGTTTCTATCAGATACGAGGGGACGGATCAGTCAGTTTCTATCAGATACGAGGGGACGGATCAGTCAGTTTCTATCAGATACGAGGGGACGGATCAGTCAGTTTCTATTAGATACGAGGGGACGGATCAGTCAGTTTCTATCAGATACGAGGGGACGGATCAGTCAGTTTCTATTAGATACGAGGGGACGGATCAGTCAGTTTCTATTAGATGCGAGGGGACGGATCAGTCAGTTTCTATTAGATATGAATGGAGGACAACACCAGAAAAGCAGAAACTCCTGATTACCCGTCAGACCAAAATGACAAAAAAAAAACAGACCACCACCAACTCCTAACCTCTTCTTCCTCCTCTCTGTTCTCCTCTTCGTCAGACCCTGTATCCGACCCGGGCTGTGTGCGCACGTTAACCCCTGGTGATGCTGTGAGGACCCCAGGTATGGTAGTGTTGGCCCCTTCCCCCGGCCCTGGCCCCGGGCCTGCCTCCTGCTCCTCCTTCAGGCCCTTGGCCTCCATGTACTCTTTGGTGAACTGCTGCTGGGTGTTCAACTGCAGCTGGCGCTCCACCTTCTGCAGCTCCTTCAGGATCTTCTTCTTCTTCTGGACCTGAAAGACACGTCGCCACAGGGGTGAGAAATCAGACCCATAGTTCTATGGTCAGACCTCCATTCGTTGAAAGACTAGATGGGTGGAGATTATCGATCTCTGTCCCCTACTCATTAGGCACCAAAACTAAATAAATTAAACAGGATGGGACTACCTGGAATTAGAAACGCACATTTTCGCTTTGTGTTGCAAAAAGCTAAAAGTTTCCGTTGTGTGCCCTATACTTGAGGGTCTATGACAGTGGTCCCCAAACTCGGTCCTGGGGACTCCAAGGCTAATGAAGTCATCAAGAATTGATTATTTGAATCAGCTGTGTTGTGCTGGAGGAAAAACCCCTTGGGATCCCCAGGACCGAGTTTGGGAAAGTAATTCAAAAAGATCTCTGTGGTCCAATAACTATGAATGATCCTCTCTGTTTGCTCTCACCTGCTCCTCCCGGCTCTTCTTCAGCTCTTCGATCTTGTCTTTGGTGAGCGGCTCTCCCTGGATGAGTTCCAGAGACTGCAGTTGGGCCTTCTCTATGGCTGAGATCCTCTGGCCCAGCTCATTAAGCTTCCCCTCTGTCTCCTCCACGATACACTCCAGGGGCTGGCACAGGTGGAAGGGGGGCAAGGCCTCTGCATCCCCGGGACCCGGACGCACCCCCCCTGGACTGGAAGGGCTGGGAGGGAGGGCAGCCTGTCTCTGCTTGGACGAACCTAGAGAGGAGGGATGGAGGAAGAAGAGGGATGAAGAGGATGGCGAGAGATCGAGGGAGAGAGGGATGTTTTGCAGGATTAGGTCACATTACAACAAAGCCGATATATATACAGTGGGGCAAAAAAGTATTTAGTCAGCCACCAATTGTGCAAGTTCTCCCACTTAAAATGAGAGAGACCTGTAATTTCCCCCCCGTTCATAACAGGCCAAGCCAGGGCCCCCCCAGTTCATAACAGGCCAAGCCAGGGCCCCCCAGTTCATAACAGGCCAAGCCAGGGCCCCCCAGTTCATAACAGGCCAAGCCAGGGCCCCCAGTTCATAACAGGCCAAGCCAGGGCCCCCCAGTTCATAACAGGCCAAGCCAGGGCCCCCAGTTCATAACAGGCCAAGCCAGGGCCCCCCAGTTCATAACAGGCCAAGCCAGGGCCCCCCAGTTCATAACAGGCCAAGCCAGGGCCCCCCAGTTCATAACAGGCCAAGCCAGGGCCCCCGTTCATAACAGGCCAAGCCAGGGCCCCCGTTCATAACAGGCCAAGCCAAGGCCCCCCATTTCACCTTTGCTGGAGACGGGTGGTGGGGACGTGGTGATGTTGGAGGGGGTTCTGTCAGGCTCCTGGGGGGGAACCACCATGGCCAGGGCCTGGAATGGGACACGAGGAACCTGGGGATAGATTAGTGGTCGTAAAACAACTAGTTAAAGACAATGTCCATGCTGGCCATTTCCTGTTTCAATTGGGTAAAACAATTTCATAAAAAATGTCTAACCTGAGAGGGGTCTTGTGAGGGGGGTGTGAGTTGGCAGAGGTCAGGAGCGTGGACAGACAAGATGTTGTTAGGGAAGTCTAGCAGGTAGGACACCACGTTGGTGTGGCCGCCCTTCGCAGCTTCAATCAGCATCGTCGAGCCGTCCTATTGGGGGAGAAACAGGAAGTGAGTAAGTCTGCATGAGGCTTCATGGCTGAGTTAAACAGCTTCCTCGTGAGTTTGATGTGTGTGTTTTCTACCTTCAGTGTGTGTGTGTGTGTGTGTGTTTTCTACCTTCAGTGTGTGTGTGTTTTCTACCTTCAGTGTGTGTGTGTTTTCTACCTTCAGTGTGTGTGTGTTTTCTACCTTCAGTGTGTGTGTGTTTTCTACCTTCAGTGTGTGTGTGTGTGTGTGTTTTCTACCTTCAGTGTGTGTGTGTGTGTGTGTGTGTGTGTGTGTTCTACCTTCAGTGTGTGTGTGTGTGTGTGTGTGTGTGTGTGTGTGTGTTCTACCTTCAGTGTGTGTGTGTGTGTGTGTTCTACCTTCAGTGTGTGTGTGTGTGTGTGTGTTTTCTACCTTCAGTGTGTGTGTGTGTGTGTGTGTTTTCTACCTTCAGTGTGTGTGTGTGTGTGTGTGTTTTTCTACCTTCAGTGTGTGTGTGTGTGTGTGTGTTTTCTACCTTCAGTGTGTGTGTGTGTGTGTGTGTTTTCTACCTTCAGTGTGTGTGTGTGTGTGTGTGTGTGTGTGTGTGTGTGTGTGTGTGTGTGTTTTTCTACCTTCAGTGTGTGTGTGTGTGTGTGTGTTTTCTACCTTCAGTGTGTGTGTGTGTGTGTGTGTGTGTGTGTGTCTACCTTCAGTGTGTGTGTGTGTGTGTGTGTGTGTGTGTTCTACCTTCAGTGTGTGTGTGTGTGTGTGTGTGTGTGTTCTACCTTCAGTGTGTGTGTGTGTGTGTGTGTGTTCTACCTTCAGTGTGTGTGTGTGTGTGTTCTACCTTCAGTGTGTGTGTGTGTTTTCTACCTTCAGTCTGTGTGTGTGTGTTCTACCTTCAGTCTGTGTGTGTGTGTGTTCTACCTTCAGTCTGTGTGTGTGTGTGTGTGTGTTCTACCTTCAGTCTGTGTGTGTGTGTGTTCTACCTTCAGTCTGTGTGTGTTCTACCTGTGTGTGTTCTACCTTCAGTCTGTGTGTGTTCTACCTTCAGTCTGTGTGTGTTCTACCTTCAGTCTGTGTCTGTGGTCTACCTTCAGTCTGTGTGTTTGTTCTACCTTCAGTCTGTGTGTTTGTGTGTGTGTGTTCTACCTTCAGTCTGTGTGTGTTCTACCTTCAGTCTGTGTGTGTGTTCTACCTTCAGTCTGTGTGTGTTCTACCTTCAGTCTGTGTGTGTGTTCTACCTTCAGTCTGTGTGTGTTCTACCTTCAGTCTGTGTGTGTGTTCTACCTTCAGTCTGTGTGTTCTACCTTCAGTCTGTGTGTTTGTGTGTGTGTTCTACCTTCAGTCTGTGTGTTCTACCTTCAGTCTGTGTGTTTGTGTGTGTTCTACCTTCAGTCTGTGTGTGTGTGTGTTCTACCTTCAGTCTGTGTGTGTGTGTGTTCTACCTTCAGTCTGTGTGTGTGTGTGTTCTACCTTCAGTCTGTGTGTGTGTGTGTTCTACCTTCAGTCTGTGTGTGTGT
>NC_056449.1:30867856-30890356 GCF_018296145.1 Oncorhynchus tshawytscha
GAGAGAGATACCAACACTGGAGAGAGAGAGATACCAACACTGGAGAGAGAGATACCAACACTGGAGAGAGAGAGATACCAACACTGGAGAGAGAGAGATACCAACACTGGAGAGAGAGAGATACCAACACTGGAGAGAGAGATACCAACACTGGAGAGAGAGAGATACCAACACTGGAGAGAGAGAGATACCAACACTGGAGAGAGAGATACCAACACTGGAGAGAGAGAGATACCAACACTGGAGAGAGAGAGATACCAACACTGGAGAGAGAGAGATACCAACACTGGAGAGAGAGAGATACCAACACTGGAGAGAGAGAGATACCAACACTGGAGAGAGAGAGATACCAACACTGGAGAGAGAGAGATACCAACACTGGAGAGAGAGAGATACCAACACTGGAGAGAGAGAGATACCAACACTGGAGAGAGAGAGATACCAACACTGGAGAGAGAGAGATACCAACACTGGAGAGAGAGAGATATTCTAACACTGGAGAGAGGGGCTGTGTGTCGGGTCATATGCTCACCATGCAGGGAGAGAGAGGAGAGAGGGGTTGTGTGTTGGGTCATATGCTCACCATGCAGGGAGAGAGAGGAGAGGGGTTGTGTGTTGGGTCATATGCTCACCATGCAGGGAGAGAGAGGAGAGAGGGGTTGTGTGTTGGGTCATATGCTCACCATGCAGGGAGAGAGAGGAGAGGGGTTGTGTGTTGGGTCATATGCTCACCATGCAGGGAGAGAGGAGAGAGGGGTTGTGTGTTGGGTCATATGCTCACCATGCAGGGAGAGAGGAGAGAGGGGTTGTGTGTTGGGTCATATGTTCACCATGCAGGGAGAGAGGAGAGAGGGGTTGTGTGTTGGGTCATATGTTCACCATGCAGGGAGAGAGAGGAGAGAGGGGTTGTGTGTTGGGTCATATGTTCACCATGCAGGGAGAGAGAGGGCTGTTGTGTGTTGGGTCATATGCTCACCATGCAGGAGAGAGAGGGGTTGTGTGTTGGGTCATATGCTCACCATGCAGAGAGAGAGGGGGTTGTGTGTTGGGTCATATGCTCACCATGCAGGGAGAGAGAGGAGAGAGGGGTGTGTGTTGGGTCATATGTTCATCATGCAGGGAGAGAGAGGAGTTGTGTGTTGGGTCATATGTTCACCATGTAGGGCGAGAGAGGAGAGAGGGGTTGTGTGTTGGGTCATATGCTCACCATGCAGTGAGAGAGAGGAGAGAGGGGTTGTGTGTTGGGTCATATGCTCACCATGCAGTGAGAGAGAGGAGAGAGGGGTTGTGTGTTGGGTCATATGCTCACCATGCAGGGAGAGAGAGGAGAGAGGGGTTGTGTGTTGGGTCATATGCTCACCATGCAGGGAGAGAGAGGAGAGAGGGGTTGTGTGTTGGGTCATATGCTCACCATGCAGGGAGAGAGAGGAGAGAGGGGCTGTGTGTTGGGTCATATGCTCACCATGCAGGGAGAGAGGAGAGAGGGGTTGTGTGTTGGGTCATATGCTCACCATGCTGGGAGAGAGTGGGGTTGTGTGTTGGGTCATATGCTCACCATGCAGGGAGAGAGAGGAGAGAGGGGCTGTGTGTTGGGTCATATGCTCACCATGCAGGGAGAGAGGAGAGAGGGGTTGTGTGTTGGGTCATATGCTCACCATGCTGGGAGAGAGTGGGGTTGTGTGTTGGGTCATATGCTCACCATGCAGGGAGAGAGAGGAGAGAGGGGTTGTGTGTTGGGTCATATGCTCACCATGCAGGGAGAGAGAGAGAGAGGGGTTGTGTGTTGGGTCATATGCTCACCATGCAGAGAGAGAGAGGGGGTTGTGTGTTGGGTCATATGTTCACCATGCAGGGAGAGAGAGGAGAGAGGGGTTGTGTGTTGGGTCATATGTTCACCATACAGGGAGAGAGAGGAGAGAGGGGTTGTGTGTTGGGTCATATGTTCACCATGCAGTGAGAGAGAGAGGGGTTGTGTGTTGGGTCATATGTTCACCATGCAGTGAGAGAGAGGAGAGAGGGGTTGTGTGTTGGGTCATATGTTCACCATGCAGTGAGAGAGAGGAGAGAGGGGTTGTGTGTTGGGTCATATGTTCACCATACAGGGAGAGAGAGGAGAGAGCTGTTGTGTGTTGGGTCATATGCTCACCATGCAGGGAGAGAGAGGGGTTGTGTGTTGGGTCATATGCTCACCATGCAGGGAGAGAGAGGGGTTGTGTGTTGGGTCATATGCTCACCATGCAGAGAGAGAGGGGGTTGTGTGTTGGGTCATATGCTCACCATGCAGGGAGAGAGAGGGGTTGTGTGTTGGGTCATATGCTCACCATGCAGAGAGAGAGAGGGGTTGTGTGTTGGGTCATATGCTCACCATGTAGGGAGAGAGAGGAGAGAGGGGTTGTGTGTTGGGTCATATGCTCACCATGCAGGGAGAGAGAGGGGTTGTGTGTTGGGTCATATGCTCACCATGCAGTGAGAGAGAGGAGAGAGGGGTTGTGTGTTGGGTCATATGTTCACCATGTAGGGAGAGAGAGGAGAGAGGGGTTGTGTGTTGGGTCATATGCTCACCATGCAGGGAGAGAGAGGGGTTGTGTGTTGGGTCATATGCTCACCATGCAGGGAGAGAGAGGGGTTGTGTGTTGGGTCATATGCTCACCATGCAGGGAGAGAGAGGAGAGAGGGGTTTGTGTGTTGGGTCATATGCTCACCATGCAGGGAGAGAGAGGAGAGAGGGGTTGTGTGTTGGGTCATATGTTCATCATGCAGGGAGAGAGAGGGGCTGTGTGTTGGGTCATATGCTCACCATGCAGGGAGAGAGAGGAGAGAGGGGTTGTGTGTTGGGTCATATGTTCACCATGCAGGGAGAGAGAGGAGAGAGGGGTTGTGTGTTGGGTCATGTGCTCGCCATACAGGGAGAGAGAGGAGAGAGGGGCTGTGTGTTGGGTCATATGCTCACCATGCAGGGAGAGAGAGGAGAGAGGGGTTGTGTGTTGGGTCATATGCTCACCATGCAGGGAGAGAGAGGAGAGAGGGGTTGTGTGTTGGGTCATATGTTCACCATGCAGGGAGAGAGAGGGGTTGTGTGTTGGGTCATATGTTCACCATGCAGGAGAGAGAGGGTCTGTGTGTCAGGTCATATGTTCACCATGCAGAGAGAGAGAGGAGAGAGGGGTTGTGTGTTGGGTCATATGTTCACCATGCAGGGAGAGAGAGGGGTTGTGTGTTGGGTCATATGTTCACCATGCAGGGAGAGAGGGGTTGTGTGTTGGGTCATATGCTCACCATGCAGGGAGAGAGAGGAGAGAGGGGTTGTGTGTTGGGTCATATGCTCACCATGCAGGAGAGAGAGGAGAGAGGGGCTGTGTTTTGGGTCATATGCTCACCATGTAGGAGAGAGAGGAGAGAGGGGTTGTGTGTTGGGTCATATGCTCACCATGCAGGGAGAGAGGAGAGAGGGGTTGTGTGTTGGGTCATATGCTCACCATGTAGGGAGAGAGAGGAGAGAGGGGTTGTGTGTTGGGTCATATGCTCACCATGTAGGGAGAGAGAGGAGAGGGGGTTGTGTGTTGGGTCATATGCTCACCATGCAGGGAGAGAGGGGGTTGTGTGTTGGGTCATATGCTCACCATGCAGAGAGAGAGGGGGTTGTGTGTTGGGTCATATGTTCACCATGCAGGAGAGAGAGGAGAGAGGGGCTGTGTGTTGGGTCATATGCTCACCATGCAGGGAGAGAGAGGAGAGAGGGGTTGTGTGTTGGGTCATATGTTTATCATGCAGGGAGAGAGAGGGGCTGTGTGTTGGGTCATATGCTCACCATGCAGGGAGAGAGAGGAGAGAGGGGTTGTGTGTTGGGTCATATGCTCACCATGCAGGGAGAGAGAGGAGAGAGGGGTTGTGTGTTGGGTCATGTGCTCGCCATACAGGGAGAGAGAGGAGAGAGGGGCTGTGTGTTGGGTCATATGCTCACCATGCAGGGAGAGAGAGGAGAGAGGGGTTGTGTGTTGGGTCATATGTTCACCATGCAGGGAGAGAGGGGGTTGTGTGTTGGGTCATATGCTCACCATGCAGGGAGAGAGAGGAGAGGGGTTGTGTGTTGGGTCATATGTTCACCATGCAGGGAGAGAGAGGGGTTGTGTGTTGGGTCATATGTTCACCATGCAGGGAGAGAGAGGGGTTGTGTGTTGGGTCATATGCTCACCATGCAGGGAGAGAGAGGAGAGAGGGGTTGTGTGTTGGGTCATATGCTCACCATGCAGGGAGAGAGAGGAGAGAGGGGCTGTGTTTTGGGTCATATGCTCACCATGTAGGGAGAGAGAGGAGAGAGGGGTTGTGTGTTGGGTCATATGCTCACCATGTAGGGAGAGAGAGGAGAGAGGGGTTGTGTGTTGGGTCATATGCTCACCATGCAGGGAGAGAGAGGAGAGAGGGGTTGTGTGTTGGGTCATATGCTCACCATGCAGGGAGAGAGAGGAGAGAGGGGTTCTGTGTTGGGTCATATGCTCACCATGCAGGGAGAGAGAGGGGTTGTGTGTTGGGTCATATGCTCACCATGCAGGGAGAGAGAGGAGAGGGGCTGTGTGTTGGGTCATATGCTCACCATGCAGGCTTCCATCAGCGCTGTGTGCATCTCATCAGTCTTGTGCTCCTGATCTGCCCCGGCCTCCAGCAGAAACCTCACCATGTCCAGATGACCTGAAGAAGGGAAACCGTTTCATAGAAATTGACATTTTGTTGTCTGAGACTCTGAAAGATGCTTTTTGGGGAGGGGGGGGTAACACTTGAATACGGGGACAACAAGTGAAGAAGACCTTTGTAGCAGGCGAGTGTGAGGGCGCTCTCCTTGAACTCGTTTGAGTGTGTGTTGATCCCGGCACCGTACTCCAGCAGAACCCTGGCCACCTCCACGTGGCCCGCACTCGCCCCCTCCATTAGAGGGGTGTGTCCGTTCTCGTTGTGGTCCTCGATGTTGGCCCCCTCCTTTAGGAGAACCTTCACCACATCTACGAAACCCCCAGCACACGCATACGTCAGGGCTGTGTTACCTACAGAGAGAGAGAGAGAGACCGTACGTCAGGGCTGTGTTACCTACAGAGGGAGAGAGAGACCGTACATCAGGGCTGTGTTACCTACAGAGGGAGAGAGAGACCGTACATCAGGGCTGTGTTACCTACAGAGGGAGAGAGAGACCGTACGTCAGGGCTGTGTTACCTACAGAGGGAGAGAGAGACCGTACATCAGGGCTGTGTTACCTACAGAGAGAGACCGTACGTCAGGGCTGTGTTACCTACAGAGAGAGACCGTACGTCAGGGCTGTGTTACCTACAGAGAGAGAGAGAGACCGTACGTCAGGGCTGTGTTACCTACAGAGAGAGAGAGACCGTACGTCAGGGCTGTGTTACCTACAGAGAGAGACCGTACGTCAGGGCTGTGTTACCTACAGAGAGAGAGAGACCGTACGTCAGGGCTGTGTTACCTACAGAGAGAGACCGTACATCAGGGCTGTGTTACCTACAGAGAGAGACCGTACGTCAGGGCTGTGTTACCTACAGAGAGAGAGAGAGAGACCGTACGTCAGGGCTGTGTTACCTACAGAGAGAGACCGTACGTCAGGGCTGTGTTACCTACAGAGGGAGAGAGAGACCGTACGTCAGGGCTGTGTTACCTACAGAGAGAGACCGTACGTCAGGGCTGTGTTACCTACAGAGAGAGAGAGAGACCGTACGTCAGGGCTGTGTTACCTACAGAGAGAGAGAGACCGTACGTCAGGGCTGTGTTACCTACAGAGGGAGAGAGAGACCGTACGTCAGGGCTGTGTTACCTACAGAGAGAGAGAGAGACCGTACGTCAGGGCTGTGTTACCTACAGAGAGAGAGAGAGACCGTACGTCAGGGCTGTGTTACCTACAGAGAGAGAGAGACCGTACGTCAGGGCTGTGTTACCTACAGAGATACCGTACGTCAGGGCTGTGTTACCTACAGAGAGAGAGAGAGACCGTACGTCAGGGCTGTGTTACCTACAGAGAGAGAGAGAGACCGTACGTCAGGGCTGTGTTACCTACAGAGAGAGACCGTACGTCAGGGCTGTGTTACCTACAGAGAGAGACCGTACGTCAGGGCTGTGTTACCTACAGAGAGAGAGAGAGACCGTACGTCAGGGCTGTGTTACCTACAGAGGGAGAGAGAGACCGTACGTCAGGGCTGTGTTACCTACAGAGAGAGAGAGAGACCGTACGTCAGGGCTGTGTTACCTACAGAGAGAGAGAGAGACCGTACGTCAGGGCTGTGTTACCTACAGAGATACCGTACGTCAGGGCTGTGTTACCTACAGAGAGAGAGAGAGACCGTACGTCAGGGCTGTGTTACCTACAGAGAGAGAGAGAGAGAGAGAGACCGTACGTCAGGGCTGTGTTACCTACAGAGAGAGACCGTACGTCAGGGCTGTGTTACCTACAGAGAGAGACCGTACGTCAGGGCTGTGTTACCTACAGAGAGAGACCGTACGTCAGGGCTGTGTTACCTACAGAGAGAGACCGTACGTCAGGGCTGTGTTACCTACAGAGGGAGAGACCGTACGTCAGGGCTGTGTTACCTACAGAGGGAGAGATACCGTACGTCAGGGCTGTGTTACCTACAGAGGGAGAGATACCGTACGTCAGGGCTGTGTTACCTACAGAGGGAGAGATACCGTACGTCAGGGCTGTGTTACCTACAGAGGGAGAGATACCGTACGTCAGGACTGTGTTACCTACAGAGAGAGAGATACCGTACGTCAGGACTGTGTTACCTACAGAGAGAGAGAGAGACCGTACGTCAGGGCTGTGTTACCTACAGAGGGAGAGAGAGACCGTACGTCAGGGCTGTGTTACCTACAGAGAGAGACCGTACGTCAGGGCTGTGTTACCTACAGAGAGAGAGAGACCGTACGTCAGGGCTGTGTTACCTACAGAGAGAGACCGTACGTCAGGGCTGTGTTACCTACAGAGAGAGAGAGAGACCGTACGTCAGGGCTGTGTTACCTACAGAGAGAGACCGTACGTCAGGGCTGTGTTACCTACAGAGGGAGAGACCTACAGAGGGATGGGGAGAGAGATCTCATACAAGCAGAAATCTGAACACTTTGGTTTGGACAAAAAAATGACAATAAATAACCACACACACACACACGGCAGATGGAAAAGGAGTGTGTATTCGTACCGGTGGAGGACTGTGCGTTGGCGTCAGCCCCGTGGACCAGGAGCAGCTTGACAATATCGACGTAACCGCCGCTCGCTGCCGCCATCAGGGGCGTGATGTCACCTTTAATCCCCCGGTCCTCCACGTTGGCGTGCATGGCCAGCAGCACCTAACAACCAATCACAGCAGGGGTCGGGGATTAGAGGTCATATAATGTAAATGTATGGTGTAAAGTGTTTGTGAGGGACTCAACCTCATCCTGACCTCACCCTCCAAAGAGACACTTCACCAATGACTCTCTCACGCCAGCACGGCACCGGGTTCTCTCACGCACACACTGCACCGGGTTCTCTCACGCACACACTGCACCGGGTTCTCTCACGCACACACTGCACCGGGTTCTCGCACGCACACACTGCACCGGGTTCTCTCACGCACACACTGCACCGGGTTCTCTCACGCCAGCACGGCACCGGGTTCTGCACCGGGTTCTCTCACGCACACACTGCACCGGGTTCTCTCACGCACACACTGCACCGGGTTCTCGCACGCACACACTGCACCGGGTTCTCTCACGCACACACTGCACCGGGTTCTCTCACGCCAGCACGGCACCGGGTTCTCTCACGCACACACTGCACCGGGTTCTCTCACGCCAGCACGGCACCGGGTTCTCTCACGCCAGCACGGCACCGGGTTCTCTCACGCACACACTGCACCGGGTTCTCTCACGCACACACTGCACCGGGTTCTCTCACGCACACACTGCACCGGGTTCTCTCACACACTGCACTGGGTTCTCTCACACACACCTGTGCGAGTTCATAGTATCCAGCAGAGCAGGCGAGGCAGAGAAGACTCTCCCCTTCCTCAGTGTGTTCGTTGACGCTCCGGCCCTCGTCTAGCAGTTTCCTCACAGCGTTCACGTCTCCGTCCGAACACGCCTCAGCTAGACTCCGGCTGAAAATAACCAGACTGCTACAATTACTGCCCCTGTGACAGCAGAACACACACACCTCATAATCACACTTCTACTATTATTTTGAAAGAAAAACTACCAGACATATTGATCACAGAGGTAACACACTGACTGATTGACATATTGATCAGAGGTAACACACTGACTGATTGACATATTGATCAGAGGTAACACACTGACTGATTGAAATGCAGGTTTTGCTATATTCAGTGGGTCTCACATACTTGTCAGCCTGGCCAGCGTTGAGTGGGTTTTCTGCTCGTGTATTGATAGATAAATGGATGTTGCCTGTTTGATTCCCTCCGTAAGCCAATCAAACAGGCAACACGTCAGTATAGAGATAAAGTAGAGTCGCAATTCAACGGCTCAAGACATACAGTGCCTTGCGAAAGTATTCGGCCCCCTTGAACTTTGCGACCTTTTGCCACATTTCAGGCTTCAAACATAAAGATATAAAACTGTATTTTTTTTGTGAAGAATCAACAACAAGTGGGACACAATCATGAAGTGGAACAACATTTATTGGATATTTCAAACTTTTTTAACAAATCAAAAACTGAAAAATTGGGTGTGCAAAATTACACAATCCATGTAGGACCATATCACCACCACCCTACCTGACACCCTTAATCTACTCCAATTTGCCTACCGCCCCAATAGGTTCACAGACGATGCAATGGCCATCACACTGCCCTAACCCATCTGGACAAAAGGAATGCCTGTTCATTGACTACAGCATAATACCCTTCAAACTCGTCATTAAACTCGAGACCCTGGGCCTCGACCCCACCCTGTGCAACTGGGTCCTGGACTTCTTGACGGGCTGCTGCCAGGTGGTGAAGGTAGGAAACATCTCCACTTCACTGATCCTCAACACTGGGGCCCCACAAGGGTGCGTTCTGAGCCCTCTCCTGTACTCCCTTGTTCACTCATGACTGCGTGGCCATGCAACTCAATCATCAAGTTTGCAGAAAACACTACAGTGGTAGGATTGATTACCAACAGTGACGAGACGGCCTACAGGGAGGAGGTGAGGGCCCTCGGAGTGTGGTGTCAGGAAACAGCAGAGGGAGCAGCGCCCCTATCCACATTTAAGGGACAGCATTGGAGCAGGTGAAAAACTTCAAGTTCCTCAGCGTAAAAATCACTGACAGACTGAAATGTTCCACCCACACAGACAGTGTGGGGTAGAAGGTGCAACAGCGCCTCTTCAACCTCAGGAGGCTAAATAAATTTGGCTTGGCACCAAAAACCCTCAAACTTTTACAGATGCACAATCGAGAGCATCCTGTCGGGCTGCATCACCGCCTGGTACGGCAACTGCAGTGACTGCAACCGCAGGGCTCTCCAGAGGGCCCCGGTGATGCGTTGTGCAGACCACACTACCTGCCCTCCAGGACACCTAGAGCACCCGATGTCACAGGAAGGCCAAAAAGATCATCAAGGACATGAACTGGCAGTGGCTCGGGTGGTTGATGTCGCTATCATCCAGAAGGCGAGGTCAGTACAGGTGCATCAAAGCAGGGCCTGAGAGACTGATAAACAGCTTCTATCTCAAGGCCATCATACACTAGGGATGTGATGGCTATGTAACGATGCACCTTAGAGGCTGCTGCCTACACAAATAGACTTGAAATCACTGGCCACTTTAATAATGGAACACTAGTCCCTTTAAGAATGTTTAAATATTTTTGCTTTACTCATCTCAGATGTATATAATGTATTCTATTGTACTGTATTCTAGTCAATGCCACGCCAACATTGCTCGTCCTAATATTTATAGGTTCTTTCATTCCATTCTTTTACTTTTAACTTTGTGTGAATTGTTAGATATTACCATACTGTTGGAGCTAGGAACACAAGCATTTTGCTACACCCACAATAACATCTGCTGAACATGTGTATGTGACCAATAAAAACTTATTTGATTTACAGACTGGGGTAGATACATACTTGTCGGCCTGGCCAGCGTTGAGTGTGTTCTCTGCTCTCATGCGCGTCAGGGCGGCAGCCGCCTCGTCCAGGGCACAGCTCACTGACGACGTCAGCCTCCGCAGCACCTCGGGATCTGCGAACGCTTTACCATCCGCAGTTGACAGTTTACCAATGCCTTCCGGGTTATAGGTCATCACAGGAAACACAGGCATGTGGGGCAAAACCACACCAATGAAGCCAGGCAGTTGATCGTAGAGGCAAGTCCAGCCACAGCCAATCCATGGTTAGTAGAGGCATTCATAAAGAAACACAGGAAACACAAGGGTTAGATCCAAGTCAGGAATACTGATTTGACGAGCTTCACTGTCTTGGGTGTATACACCGAGCGTACAAAACATTAGGAACACCTGCTCTTTCCATGACAGACTGACCAGGTGAATCCAGGTGAAAGCTATGATCGCTTATTGATGTCACTTGTTAAATCCACTTCAACCAGTGTAGATGAAGGGGAGGAGACATGTTAAAGAAGAGTAAGCCTGGAGACAATTGAGACATGGATTGTGTAACATACTGAGGGTGAATGGACAAGACAAAGAACAGAAGTGCCTTTGAACAGGGTATTAGGTGCCCGGCGCACCGGTTTGAGCGTATGGTCCACCACCCAAGTTGACACAACTGTAGGAAGCATTGGAGTCAACATGGACCAGCATCCCTGTGGAACGCTTTCAACACCTTGTAGAGTCCATGCCCCGACGAATTGAGCCTGTTCTGATGGCAAAAGGGGATTCAACTCAATATTAGGAAGGCGTTCCTAATGTTTTGTACTAGAGGTCGATTCATTTGGGCCGACTTGAAGTTCTCATAACAACCGGTAATCTGCATTTTTGGATGCCGATTACGGCCGATTATATTGCACTCCACGAGGAAACTGCGTGGCAGGCTGACCACCTGTTACGCGAGTGCAGCAAGGAGCCAAGCTGAGTTGCTAGCTAGCATTAAACTTATCTTACAAAAATAATCAAATCTTCACATAATCACAAGTGAACTACACATGTTTGATGATATTACTAGTTTATCTAGCTTGTCCTGCGTTGCATATATTCAATGCGGTGCCTGTTAATTTACCATCGAATCACAGCCTACTTCGCCAAACGGGTGATGCTTTAAACAAAAACACAATCGTTGCATGAATGTAGCTAATCATAAACGTCAACACCTTTTCCCCATGTTTACGACGCTCTTATGTCAGGACTAACACTGCCTGGGCTAGATAAACCCCGACTTAGATGGGAAAAAGATCTGGGTATTGATCTTGATGAGGGTCTATGGAGTGACCTATGCAGGGATGGTGTTACATCCACATTGAACTCCAGATACAGACTGATCCAGTTTAATTTCCTCCATCAGCTCTATATCACCCCATCTAGACTACACAAGTTCAACCCTGATATCTCCTCCCTGTGTTTTAGATGTGGCTCAGATGAAGGAACATTCCTCCATTCCACTTGGCAGTGTTCAAAACTACACGGTTTCTGGCAGGGGGTATGCGATACCATATCCTCAATTCACGGGGCTGCATTCCCTTTAGACCCGGAGGTCTGTCTACTGGGCAACTTTACTAACACCAATCTTAGGCAAAGCCATACTATAACGCTAACAGAAATATTGCTACGTATCGCCTTGAAATGGAAATCGGATTCCCCCTGCCAGTTGCAATGGGGCTATCAGAAGTTAATAGTTGTATCCCACTGGATTAAATCACTTACTGCTTGAGGAATAAGTTCGACATTTTATCTCCCCATCACATCGATATGGAGAATCTCCCCATCACATCACATCAATTAAATCTCTATATAATCCTTAATGTTTCACACAATATTATACATTATGTATAATATAATACATAATGTATAATATGTAGCTTAGAGCAGGTGACCAAATGATCCAATGTCTCATTTTCGGCTTCCTATTTCACAACAAAGCTTCCTTCACTCATGCTGCCAAACATACCATCCTACCGATCCTTGACTTCGGTGATGTCATCTATAAAATAGCCTCCAACACTCTACTCAGCAAACTGGATGCAGTCTATCACAGTGCCATCCGTTTTGTCACCAAAGCCCCATATACTACCCACCACTGCGACCTGTACGCTGTCGTTGGCTGGCCCTCGCTTCATTCTCGTCGCCAAACCCACTGGCTACAGGTTATCGACAAGTGTCTGCTAGGTAAAGCCCCGCCCTGTCTCAGCTCGCTGGTCACCATAGCAGCACCCACTCTACTTGCACATCCATCTTTTGCACATCTACCATTCCAGTGTTTAATTGCCATGTTGTAATTACTTCACCACCTTGGCGTATTTATTGCCTTAACTCCCTTATTTGACCTTATTTGCACTCACTGTATATAGACTTTTTTCTTATTTTTTTTCTACTGTATTATTGACTGTTTTGTTCATTCCATGTGTAACTCTGTGTTGTTGTATGTGTCTAACTGCTATGCTTTATCTTGGCCAGGTCACAGTTGCAAATGAGAACTTGTTCTCAACTAGCTTACCTGGTTAAATAAAGGTGAAATAAAAAAATAAAAAATTAAATTATGACTTTATATATAGACAATTTATTTTACACTCATCCGTTACTGTCACTGTCATATTGTTGTCTAATATCTTTTCATTTTTGTTTTGAATGTTCTTATTTGGAAAATGAAAAAATATATATTTTTAATAACCATCAATGCCTTTCTTAAAATCAATACACAGAATTATATATTTTTTAAATCTGCATATTTAGTTTAAATAAATTTGTGTTATCAGGCAATATTAACTAGGAAAATTGTGTCACTTCTCTTGCGTTCATTGCACGCAGAGTCGGGGTTTATGCAACAGTTTGGGCCGCCTGGCTCGTTGCGAACTAATTTGCCAGAATTTTACATAATTATGACATAACATTGGAGGTTGTGCAATGTAACAGCAATATTTAGACTTATGGTTGCTACCCGTTAGATAAAATACAGAACGGTTCTATATTTCACTGAGAGAATAAACGTTTTCGAAATGATCGTTTCTGGATTTTACCATATTAATGACCAAAGGCTGGTAATTCTGTGTGTTATTATATTATAATTAAGTCTATGATTAGATATTTGATAGAGCAGTCTGAGTGGTGGTAGGCAGCAGCAGGCTCGTAAGCATTCATTCACACTTCACTGCGTTTGCCGATGTCAAGCCTATCAACTCCTGAGATTAAGCTGGCAATACTAAAATGCCTATTAGAACATTCAATAGTCAAAGGTATATGAAATACAAATGGTATAGAGAGAAATAGTCGACGCGTCATAATTCCTATAATAACTACAACATAAAACTTCTTACCTGGGAATATTGAAGACTCGTGTTAAAAGGAACCACCAGCTTTCATATGTTTTCATGTTCTGAGCAAGGACCTTAAACATTGCACTTTTACGTTCTTCTCCAACAATTTTTTTGCATTATTTAAACCAAATTGAACACGTTTCATTATTTATTTGAGACAAAATAGATGTTTTTTATGTATTATATTAAGTTAAAATAAAAGTGTTAATTCAGTATTGTTGTAATTGTATTTTGTACAGTGTATGTGTACATGTTAAAAAGGTCTTCACACGAAGAGCAGCTCCACCTTCCCCCCCGAGAGGCTAGGAGGAAATGTAGACATATTGCCTACACCGACTGACCCAGTCCTCACAGATCTAACCCCAAGTGCCTGGGGTCTAGACTAGGCTAAGCTAGGAGTCTAGACTAGGCTAAGCTAGGAGTCTAGACTAGGCTAAGCTAGGAGTCTAGACTAGGCTAAACTAGGAGTCTAGACTAGGCTAAGCTAGGAGTCTAGACTAGGCTAAGCTAGGAGTCTAGACTAGGCTAAGCTAGGAGTCTAGACTAGGCTAAGCTAGGAGTCTAGACTAGGCTAAGCTAGGAGTCTAGACTAGGCTAAGCTAGGGGTTAGGGTGCTATCTAAAGGTCTAGGGGGCCAGCTAGGGGTTAGGGTGCTATCTAAAGGTCTAGGGGGCCAGCTAGCGTCTAGGGGGCCAGCTAGCGTCTAGGGGGCCAGCTAGCGTCTAGGGGGCCAGCTAGCGTCTAGGGGGCCAGCTAGCGTCTAGGGCACGGTTGGGTAACTCCAGTCCGAGGGCCTGATTGGTGTCACTTTATCTCCATTCCTAACAAAACACAGCTGATTAATCAAATGGTGTTCTAAACCGAGGATCATGATTAGGTGATTATTGGAGTCAGATGTGTTAGCTGGGGCAAAACTGTGGCACCAATCGGGGCCTCAAGGACTGGAATTACCCACCCCTGGTCTAGGGGGCTAGCTAGTGGTGAATTATAGATGGGGCCTACAGGGTGGCAGGGAGGGAGAGGACCGAGACGCGGGGAAGGAAGAGGAGGACCGAGACGCGGGGAAGGAAGAGGAGGACCGAGACGCGGGGAAGGAAGAGGAGGACCGAGACGCGGGGAAGGAAGAGGAGGACCGAGACGCGGGGAAGGAAGAGGAGGACCGAGACGCGGGGAAGGAAGAGGAGGACCGAGACGCGGGGAAGGAAGAGGAGGACCGAGACGCGGGGAAGGAAGAGGAGGACCGAGACGCGGGGAAGGAAGAGGAGGACCGAGACGCGGGGAAGGAAGAGGAGGACCGAGACGCGGGAAGGAAGAGGAGGACCGAGACGCGGGGAAGGAAGAGGAGGACCGAGACGCGGGGAAGGAAGAGGAGGACCGAGACGCGGGGAAGGAAGAGGAGGACCGAGACGCGGGGAAGGAAGAGGAGGACCGAGACGCGGGGAAGGAAGAGGAGGACCGAGACGCGGGGAAGGAAGAGGAGGACCGAGACGCGGGGAAGGAAGAGGAGGACCGAGACGCGGGGAAGGAAGAGGAGGACCGGACCGAGACGCGGGGAAGGAAGAGGAGGACCGAGACGCGGGGAAGGAAGAGGAGGACCGAGACGCGGGGAAGGAAGAGGAGGACCGAGACGCGGGGAAGGAAGAGGAGGACCGAGACGCGGGGAAGGAAGAGGAGGACCGAGACGCGGGAAGGAAGAGGAGGACCGAGACGCGGGGAAGGAAGAGGAGGACCGAGACGCGGGGAAGGAAGAGGAGGACCGACACGCGGGGAAGGAAGAGGAGGACCGAGACGCGGGGAAGGAAGAGGAGGACCGAGACGCGGGGAAGGAAGAGGAGGACCGAGACGCGGGGAGGGAGAGGACCGAGACGCGGGGAGGGAGAGGACCGAGACGAGGGGAGGGAGAGGACCGAGACGAGGGGAGGGAGAGGACCGAGGGGAGGGAGAGGACCGAGGGGAGGGAGAGGACCGAGGGGAGGGGAGGGAGAGGACCGAGGGGAGGGGAGGGAGAGGACCGAGGGGAGGGGAGGGAGAGGACCGAGGGGAGGGGAGGGAGAGGACCGAGGGGAGGGGAGGGAGAGGACCGAGGGGAGGGGAGGGAGAGGACCGAGACGAGGGAACAGGAAAAAACAGACTGCTTGTTCTGTTAACCTAGACTGAAGGACCTATTTCACAAGGAGCAAGACCCACTTCCCATCCAGGGAGGCCATCCAAGCCAAAATACTGTGTGTGCGTTGACACCAGAGATGTGGGAGAAAGTCAGTGCAAGTTAGAATGATCCCAACTCTCCCCCTGATGTTTGCCTCTAACCTACATTAGTGGAAGTAGAAGTTTCAAGTTGTAGTTGCCAAATGCACAAGTACAGTGAAATTGTTAACTTGCAAGCCCTGCACAACAGTGAAGTAAAGACGAAATCACACACAAGCAAAGCTGGATCACAAGACATAGCCATACAGAACGGAACCATCTTTGCAACAGAAACGTTTAGAAGTAAAACTGTTAGTGGGTGGATCCTGCCAGTCAGTGTTTCCATCACCACTACCCTCTGCTCTGCCTGTGTGACTGAGTCAAACCAGCCTACACCTGGCTGTCAGAAGGAGTTCACAACGTTGCCCCAGACGGGCAGGCAGGCCAAGGGAAGTAGTGAAGGGCTGAGGTCTGGGTGGTTGATGGTTGTATTTCCTGTCTAAACAACGTCACATGGGCTTTTGATAACAAGCATTATGGCTTATATTCATCAAAGCCTTCAGTTAACCAGTGCATCTTGTTCAACACAGTCAGCGACCTAGGGTTCTCAGAGGATTGTTCAGGCTGGTTTGAAAACCACTCACAACATGCCTTCTCTGACGTTACCAACAAATCTACCTCAACCTGCCTGCCCTCCTAACATTCTCATCCTGAATGGGTTAGAGCTAGAGTAGGGCTGTCCATGACACCCCCAAAAAATATTGGTCGACCGAGAGTCGTTTGTTCTTTCGAACAACCGATCAGACATTTTCTAACTTGTATTTTTCCATATAGACATCCTATGCACTTGAATAAAATCAACTATATGCACTGAGCGTGTCTGATGCTTTAAGCACACTGTCTGATTAAATCATTAAGAGACAATAATGACTAGAGGGAGTCCGACCGCAATTGATTTGACAGAACAGTGTTTATCACCCTGTCTCTCTCTCCTCCCTGCTACAGCGACCACCACAGAACAGTGATCATCACCCTGTCTCTCCTCCCTACTGCAGCGACCACCACAGAACAGTGTTCATCACCCTGTCTCTCTCTCCTCCCTGCTGCAGCGACCACCACAGAACAGTGTTTATCATCCTGTCTCTCTCCTCCCTGCTGCAGCGACCACCACAGAACAGTGTTTATCATCCTGTCTCTCTCTCTCCTCCCTGCTGCAGCGACCACCACAGAACAGTGTTTATCACCCTGTCTCTCCTCCCTACTGCAGCGACCACCACAGAACAGTGTTTATCACCCTGTCTCTCCTCCCTACTGCAGCGACCACCACAGAACAGTGTTTATCACCCTGTCTCTCCTCCCTACTGCAGCGACCACCACAGAACAGTGTTCATCATCCTGTCTCTCCTCCCTGCTGCAGCGACCACCACAGAACAGTGTTTCTCTCACTGTCCGTATTGCTGAAGCTGTAACATTATTACAGCCATTTGCGACTGAAAACTTGTGTTACCGAAATCACTGGTTTCGGAAGAAAACTTTCCCTCAACTCTCGTTATGGGACTCATGTAAGCATTAAATGCAGGTGACCAATAGGGCCGAACATATAGCATATCATCACCACATCAATAAATTGGTTATAAACTCTGAACACATGACAGCAAAATGGATGCAGAGGATGTGAGGAATAAACCTCAAAACTGGGGAATGTTTACTGGTTGCTCAGGAGGTAACAGGGAAGTTGGAGGTGTGGAAGAAATGTGACGAGTTGTGGAGATGAAGAAAAAGGAGAAAGCACTACATGTATATTATGTTGCCAAACAGCTGCTGTTAGATTACAATTTCACTTCTCTGACCGTTTGGAACAATGGAAACACTCAAATTATAAGCATACCAGAGTATTGTAACATTTGAAATAAATATTTTTTTAAACCTTTGTGTAATAAAGACTAAAACCATTTGTGAATTCGTGAATGCAATTTCTAAAATGGAAAGGTTTATTTGTTTATGGTAATTATTAAAGTGTTGCGTTGTTATTTTATAACTAAAATGCTTGAATGCATTTCAAATCATGACTCGTATGCTGTACGATGACATGAATGGTTGATACAATACCGTAGCTTACATAAGAATTTACATATACAGTGCCTTAGGGAAGAATTCAGAAACTGAGACATTCTCCACATTTTGTTATGTTACAGCCTTATTCTAAAATGTATTAAGTGGTTTAAGCACCCGGGATGCACGCACACAGGGAGAGGGGGGCTGTGTGTCGGGTCATATGTTCACCATGCAGGGAGAGAGAGGAAAGAGGGGCTGTGTGTCGGGTCATATGTTCACCATGCAGGGAGAGAGAGGAGAGGGGCTGTGTGTCGGGTCATATGTTCACCATGCAGGGAGAGAGAGGAGAGGGGTTGTGTGTCGGGTCATATGTTCACCATGCAGGGAGAGAGAGGAGAGGGGCTGTGTGTCGGGTCATATGTTCACCATGCAGAGAGAGAGAGGAGAGGGCTGTGTGTCGGGTCATATGTTCACCATGCAGGGAGAGAGAGGAGAGGGGTTGTGTGTCGGGTCATATGTTCACCATGCAGGGAGAGAGAGGAGAGGGGCTGTGTGTCGGGTCATATGTTCACCATGCAGGGAGAGAGAGGAAAGAGGGGCTGTGTGTCGGGTCATATGTTCACCATGCAGGGAGAGAGAGGAGAGGGGCTGTGTGTCGGGTCATATGTTCACCATGCAGGGAGAGAGAGGAGAGGGGCTGTGTGTCGGGTCATATGTTCATCATGCAGGGAGAGAGAGGAGAGGGGCTGTGTGTCGGGTCATATGTTCACCATGCAGGGAGAGAGAGGAAAGAGAGGGGCTGTGTGTCGGGTCATATGTTCACCATGCAGGGAGAGAGAGGAGAGGGGCTGTGTGTTGGGTCATATGTTCACCATGCAGGGAGAGAGAGGAGAGGGGCTGTGTGTCGGGTCATATGTTCACCATGCAGGGAGAGAGAGGAAAGAGGGTCTGTGTGTCGGGTCATATGTTCACCATGCAGAGAGAGAGAGGAGAGGGGCTGTGTGTTGGGTCATATGTTCACCATGCAGGGAGAGAGAGGAGAGGGGTTGTGTGTCGGGTCATATGTTCACCATGCAGGGAGAGAGAGGAGAGGGGCTGTGTGTCGGGTCATATGTTCACCATGCAGGGAGAGAGGAGAGGGGCTGTGTGTCGGGTCATATGTTCACCATGCAGGGAGAGAGAGGAGAGGGGCTGTGTGTTGGGTCATATGTTCACCATGCAGGGAGAGAGGAGAGGGGCTGTGTGTCGGGTCATATGTTCACCATGCAGGGAGAGAGAGGAAAGAGGGGCTGTGTGTTGGGTCATATGTTCATCATGCAGGGAGAGAGAGGAAAGAGGGGCTGTGTGTTGGGTCATATGTTCACCATGCAGGGAGAGAGAGGAAAGAGGGGCTGTGTGTTGGGTCATATGTTCATCATGCAGGGAGAGAGAGGAAAGAGGGGCTGTGTGTTGGGTCATATGTTCACCATGCAGGGAGAGAGAGTCTGTGTGTCAGGTCATATGTTCACCATGCAGGGAGAGAGAGGGTCTGTGTGTCAGGTCATATGTTCACCATGCAGAGAGAGAGAGGAGAGGGGCTGTGTGTCGGGTCATATGTTCATCATGCAGGGAGAGAGAGGAGAGGGGCTGTGTGTCGGGTCATATGTTCACCATGCAGGGAGAGAGAGGGTCTGTATGTCAGGTCATATGTTCACCATGCAGAGAGAGAGAGGAGAGGGGCTGTGTGTCGGGTCATATGTTCACCATGCAGGGAGAGAGAGGGTCTGTGTGTCAGGTCATATGTTCACCATGCAGGGAGAGAGAGGGTCTGTGTGTCGGGTCATATGTTCACCATGCAGAGAGAGAGAGGAGAGGGGCTGTGTGTCGGGTCATATGTTCACCATGCAGGGAGAGAGGAGAGGGGCTGTGTGCCAGGTCATATGTTCACCATGCAGGGAGAGAGAGGGTCTGTGTGCCAGGTCATATGTTCACCATGCAGGAAGAGAGAGGGTCTGTGTGTCAGGTCATATGTTCACCATGCAGAGAGAGAGAGGAGAGGGGCTGTGTGTCGGGTCATATGTTCACCATGCAGGGAGAGAGAGGGTCTGTGTGTCAGGTCATATGTAAGTACGTTACAGTAATACGACTAAACAGGATGTACTCTAAGGCCTTCAGCTCCATGGTGGTTATAGGAGGCTGCTATACTAAGTCTACTAATGATAACGACATGACTTATTATAATAATGATGATCGTAACAATAAGGATATGGAGGGTTATATTTATAAATAGAATTTGACAATGTGGAAGTGTAAACAGTAAATAAATGATAAATAATAGCTGAGAGGCTGTTCCAGTGGAACAAACACGTTTTCATCCCTTATCAGAGCAGAGAAAAGATTCAAATAAACTGACTTTGTAAAACAAAAAATATCCAACATGTTGGTGCTCACTGAATCAGTATTCTATTAAACAGGCAACAGAAGCAGCATTTGTCTTCTTTCTGTAGATATATATGGAATATTTATAAAGCCAGGCACATTTAACAGTTAGGCTATTGATTATAGACTTAATTTAAGTTGGTTTCCCCTCTCCTCACTTTTAAGTCATGGGCTGTTTTCTCCTGCCCTCATTCTGCTGCTGCCTCCACGGCATTGTTCTCTACACCAATATGCTGCTTAACTTGGCACATAGCAACATGGTCTAGGAAAAAACACCATTTCAACAGTGCACTGATGCGTTTCAGAACTGTGGACAGCGACCTCTATCCAACACGGGATGAGACAATATTTGCATTAGTGTGGCACCATTGTGCCTACATAATATAACCATATAGAATTTCAGTAGCACATAAGAGTGATGGACTGTACCATTCCCACGGCCTCCACAATGGATTAGTCCACTCAGACAGGTAAGACACAATGATTATTTATTTTGGTTTTGCCGCTGCTCGACAAAATACATCTTGGTCGACCAACAGCCCATCAACCAAACAGTCGACTAAATGGGCTCAGCCTTAATGTCGACACCTATAAATATCCTGGTATATGGCTGTACTGGTCACTGTCATTCCATAGCCACCTCACCCACCTTCAGGGTAAAGTTACATCCACCGCAGCAAAAACATCCTTCACCCACCCTGCCAAGCACAACCTTGGAACAATGAACACACTGCCAATCCTGGACAACCGCAATGTGGTTTAAAGGCCCCAAAACCTCCCTCAACCTAGATGTACTTTACCACACTGCCATGAGCTTTGTTACCAGTGCCCCTTTCAACACTTATCACTGTGACCTTTACAGCCTGGTCAACTGGCTCTGTTTACATACGCGACACTAGACCCCTCTACCTCGGCGTCTCCACTAGCAACCTGCTCTCTGCTAGATGTAGAGCTGGTTATTCCCGTCAGTCATTCCAGTGTTCTGCAGCCAGAAACTGGAATGAGCTGCGAAAGACCATCAAAACTTTACACATTCATCCCACCACCCCTTCAAAAACATTAACTGATCAATACACACCTGCTGATCATTCAGTCTGACACCACACTCCTTCAAAAACATTACCTGATCAATACACACCTGCTGATCATTCAGTCTGACACCACACTCCTTCAAAAACATATTACCCGATCTGCTGACTGATCAATACACACCTGATTATTCAGTCTGATGTGTTTTCATTTTTGCTGCCTGTTGTGGTATTTCTGCTCTAACCCAGTGTTAATGTTTCTCATTAGGGTGGCAGCTAGCCTTGGGCTAGTAACCGAAAGGTCTCTGGATCAAATACACGAGCAGTCAAGGTGGAATATCTGTCAATGTTTCGTTGAGCACATTTCCTGCAGGGACACCGTACTACTACAGCTGACCCTGTAATACACCTATCAGGTGTATGTGACAAAACACAGTGGGGCAAAAAAGTATTTAGTCAGCCACCAATTGTGCAAGTTCTCCCACTTAAAAAGATGAGTCCTGTAATTTTCATCATAGGTACACTTCAACTATGAGACAAAATGAAAAAAATAAATCGAGAAAATCACATTGCAGGATTTTTAATGAATTTATTTGCAAATGGTGGAAAATAAATATATTTGGTCAATAATAAGTGTCTCAATACTTTGTTATGTACCCTTTGTTGGCAATGACAGAAGTCAAACGTTTTCTGTAAGTCTTCACAAGGTTTTCACACACTGTTGCTGGTATTTTGGCCCATTCCTCCATGCAGATCTCCTCTAGAGCAGTGATGTTTTGGGGCTGTTGCTGGGCAACACAGACTTTCAACTCCCTCCAAAGATTTCTATGGGGTTGAGATCTGGAGACTGGCTAGGCCATTCCAGGACTGTGAAATGCTTCTTACGAAGCCACTCCTTCGTTGCCCGGGCAGTGTGTTTGGGATCATTGTCATGCTGAAAGACCCAGCCACGTTTCATCTTCAATGCCCTTGCTGATGGGAGATTTTTACTCAAAATCTCACAATACATGGCCCCATTCATTCTTTCCTTTACACGGATCAGTTGTCCTGGTCCCTTTGCAGAAAAACAGCCCCAAAGCATGATGATTCCACCCCCATGCTTCACAGTTGGTATGGTGTTCTTTGGATGAAACTGTCCTCCAAACACAACGAGTTGAGTTTTTACCAAAAAGTTATATTTTGGTTTCATCTGACCATATGACATTCTCCAAATCTTCTTCTGGATCATCCAAATGCTTTCTAGCAAACTTCAGACGGGTAATTGAAAGGTTGCAAGTTCAAATCCCCGAGCTGACAAGGTACAAATCTGTTGTTCTGCCCCTGAACAGGCAGTTAACCTAGGCCGTCAATGAAAATAAGAAT